>NC_088878.1:18518937-18536285 GCF_032884065.1 Artemia franciscana
AGGGATTTTTTAGCGCCACGGTTGTGCTTCATACGTCCAGGGACTTTCTGTCAACCCTACCCTACCTCAGCATTTTTTTTAGTTGCTGTTACTGGCTTTAATTCATGCAATCTCGGAGACGTATTTCATAAGATTTCCAGCCTCATGATCAGACACTGGGGAGGACTTTTAGAGGTTGGACAGTGAGTGAAATTAGCAGTAGTAGTGTCCTATTCGTGTCTAGTACTAGTATTCTTAAAAACAAACAGAGAGATAGGATTGCACCTATTAGATTGTTTTCTACTGATTTCCATTAAAAGCTAAATATAAATAAAATAAAAGAAATGAACATTCTTTATTATAAATATAAATTATGAAAAACTGTACATCGGTGATTGAATATTCAAAAACTGAGAAAATAGAGGTTATATTTACAGTAAACAGAAACAAACCATTTCAAACCAAGCTCTTGACTCTTCCATCCTCGTCGCAAGTGCTATATGAGCTCTTAATTCTTACATATATATATATATATATATATATATATATATATATATATATATATATATATATATATAGAAATATATATATATATTTATATATATATCTATATATATAAAAATAAGTTGTCTGTGGATCTGTGGATCGTGGATCAGGTGACGTCATGTTTCGGCTGACGTCATGAAATTAGTTGCCATCATTTTTGCTTTGAAGGTGACGTCATTCAAGCTATATAAGACATATGTTCGCGTAGAATTCTATTAATGTTTAAGTTTACAATGACTGATGAAGATGCTCAAAGAGTCTATGCCAAAAAACTTGGTGCTGATAGAGAAAGTCAGAAAAGAAAGCGTGCCGAGGAATCAAAAGAACAGCAAGGAAACAGGCTTGAGGCTAAAGAACGCAAAACCGCGCAGTTAGATGAAGATCCACCTGGACAGCGAGAGTCAAAACATATTAAAACTGAAAATGATAGCGATGATGATTGGGTTTGGGATTTTGACTTGGATAAGGTCATCAATGACTACCAGATTTTAGTTAAAAAAACAAAGGTTCGGCGATATGTATTTCATAGTGAAGCTGAAAAATAAAGAAGAAAAAGAAAACTGAAAAAAGAAAAAAGAGAAATTACAGACTGGGATACCGGGACACAAATGACGACCGGGACACAGGGAATATAAATGACGACCAGGACACAGGTATTTAAGAATATCGTTCAAAATGACTGAAAAACCTACAATGGCAACGGTACCACCATCGAAGTAGATAACCAGTGGGTTTACGGCCAACCTACCATCTTCAAAGATACCACGATAGGAAGACTCTACACCGTTCACCCCAATCAACATGAATGCTTCTTTCTACGCCTGCTTTTGGTGAATGTACCCGGTCCGACATCCTTTGAATATTTGACAACTGTAAACGGTACTATACATGACACTTACCGTAGTGCATGCCAAGCTCTGAATTTATTGGAGAATGACCAACACTGGGATAACTGCATCAATGACGCGTGCGAAACGTCAACCCCAAGTCAAATTCGTACACTTGCTCTCCATCAGCTCCTACAGAGTTATGGGAAAAATATAAGTCAAAAATGTCCGAAGATATACTCCATCGAAAACAGTTAGAGACGTCAGAAATGACTTTTGATTTTACATCAGAAATTTATAACGACACTTTAGTTATTATAGAAGATTTGTGCGTACGTATGGCAAACAAACCTCTTCAGGATTTGGGAATGCCTTCACCTAACCGTATCGCTGCTGTTTCGACATGTGTAGAATTGGATCGTGAACAAAGTTACAGTACGAGTGATCTATTGTCGTATGTACAAAATAACATTTACAAGTTAACGTCGGAACAAAAAGACATTTATGATACGATAGACTCAATTTCAGGACGTATACAACTACCTGCTGATTTCTGTAGTTTAGTGACGTCCAAAAATGAATTGATTGAAAAAGTATTTCCGAATATTCTAAAAAATTATAAAAATAATAAATGGCTTTTAGTTATTATAGAAGATTTGTGCGTACGTATGGCAAACAAACCTCTTCAGGATTTGGGAATGCCTTCACCTAACCGTATATATTCGCAAGTTTTACGCAGTTAATTTGTATTGTATCCATCTATCTATCTATCTATATAAAAACGAGTTGTGTGTATGCATGTTTGTTTGTTTGTAAAAAGAGCGTTTGCATATGACGTCATTATTAGTGCATACGGCTTTGTATATGCACAGACAATGGGAAAGCCAAGAATATTGTATATTTGCAATTTTTACGTAGTTTAACTACTGCAGACGAAATGAATGCTTGCCTGAAAAATTCTAATTTATGGGCACACGTAAAAATATTAAAATTAACTACAAATATGCGTGTCCCATTGCAAAACGATGATTCTGGTCAAACATTTTCAGATCAATTGCTGGCAATTGGAAACGGAAAGCTTCCAGTAGTGGGAAAGCCAAAAATGTTGTATATTCGCAATTTTTACGTAGTTTGAAACACATATATAAATCTATCTATATTCACAGGTGGGACACAGGGACACAACTACAATGGCGCGTAACTAATATGGCGCGTAAAGACTTACGCGCGCGGGGGGGCTTGGGGGGGCGCGAAGCGCCCCACCAACTAGGTGTTGGGGTGGCGCGAAGCGCCACCCCAACAGCTAGTATATATATATATATATATATATATATATATATATATATATATATATATATATATATATATATATATATATATATATATATATACTAGCTGTTGGGGTGGCGCTTCGCGCCACCCCAACACCTAGTTGGTGGGGCGCTTCGCGCCCCCCCGCACGCGTAAGTCGTTAAGCGCCATATTAGTTACGCGCCATTGTAGTTGTGTCCCTGTGTCCCACCTGTGAATATAGATAGATTTATATATGTTTTTCAAACTACGTAAAAATTGCGAATATACAACATTCTTGGCTTTCCCATTGTCTGTCCATATACAAAGCCGTATGTACTAATAATGACGTCATATGCAAACGCTCTTTTTACAAACAAACAAACATGCATACACACAACTCGTTTTTATATAGATAGATAGATACAATACAAATTAGCTGCGTAAAACTTGCGAATATACAACATTCTTCGCTGTCCAATTGTCGCTGCATATAAATAAATTGTCAGGTTTACCGACCCTCGAACATGCAACGTACAATTGTCCATGGGAAAAACAATCAGTATTGAGATCTATACCACATTTTTCTAATGATTCACCTTGAGCTTTGTTAATGGTGATTGCAAATGCTAATCGAATTGGGAATTGCAATCTTTTAAATTGAAAAGGCAGATCCGTTGGAATCATGGGAATGCGAGGAATAAGAACAGCCTCACCCTCAAAAGGCCCTGTCAAGATTGTGGCCTCTATTAGGTCTCCCGTTGTTTTTTTTACGGCAAGTCGCGTGCCATTGCAAAGCTTTGGTGGGTTGATATTTCTTAAAAGTATTATTGGTACGCCTATTTTTAGTTGTAGCACGTGTGGTGGAAACCCTGAAAGATCCAAGGAATTTAAAAATTCAGATGGATAATTAACCGCTTCATTTGGTTCCAAAACTGTGTCGACTGACTTGTAAAGGACTGCCAGGTCTCGAATCTTGGTCAAAACAATATTGTTGATTTCGTGGACGTCTATATTTTTGGGTGCGAGAATCGCTCTTTCACTTAGCCATTTATTATTTTTATAATTTTTTAGAATATTCGGAAATACTTTTTCAATCAATTCATTTTTGGACGTCACTAAATTACAGAAATCAGCAGGTAGTTGTATACGTCCTGAAATTGAGTCTACTGGGAGCTTTCCGTTTCCCATTGCAAGCAATTGATCTGAAAATGTTTGACCAGAGTCATCGTTTTGCAATCGGACACGCATATTTGTAGTTAATTTTAATGTTTTTACGTGTGCCCATAAATTAGAATTTTTCAGGCAAGCATTCATTTCGTCTGCAGGAGTTGATCTAGGTATTATAGGTAATGTTTGCCTGAAATCTCCCGCAAGCAATATTAATGTGCTGCCAAAGAATTTCGACTTCCCTCGCAAATCTTTCAAGCATTGATCCAGAGCCTCGAGCGATTTTTTGTGTGCCATTGTGCACTCATTCCAAATAATAAGTTTGCATTGCTGCAATACTTTACCCATCCCAGATGATTAGGAAATATTGCACGTGGGAGTTTCTGTAGAATGCAAGTTCAGAGGCAATTTCAAAGCGGAATGAGCAGTTCTTCCACCAGGCAGCAATGTTGCGGCTATTCCGGACGACGCAATTGCCAACGCTATATCATTTTTTGATCGAATTGATGCCAGAATCAGTTTTATCACAAACGTTTTACCAGTACCTCCTGGCGCATCCAAAAAGAAAATTTCACCAACGTTGTTATCAACACAATGCATTATCGTATCATAAATGTCTTTTTGTTCCGACGTTAACTTGGAAATGTTATTTTGTGCATACGACAATAGATCACTCGTACTGTAACTTTGTTCACGATCCAATTCTACACATGTCGAAACAGCAGCGATACGGTTAGGTGAAGGCATTCCCAAATCCTGAAGAGGTTTGTTTGCCATACGTACGCACAAATCTTCTATAACAACTAAAGTGTAGTTATAAATTTCTGATGTAAAATCAAAAGTCATATCTGACGTCTCTAACTGTTTTCGATGGAGTATGTCTTCGGACATTTTTGACTTATATTTTTCCCATAACTCTGTAGGAGCTGATGGAGAGCAAGTTGTTAAAATGATGCCAAACAATGCACGAATTTGACTTGGGGTTGACGTTTCGCACGCGTCATTGATGCAGTTATCCCAGTGTTGGTCATTCTCCAATAAATTCAGAGCTTGGCATGCACTACGGTATGTGTCATGTATAGTACCATTTACAGTCCTCAAATACTCAAAGGATGTCGGACCGGGCACATTCACCAAAAGCAGGCGTAGAAAGAAGCATTCATGTTGATTGGGGTGAACGGTGTAGAGTCTTCCTATCGTGGTATCTTTGAAGATGGTAGGTTGGCCGTCGACTGACTTACCCTGTTTTCGACGTTCAAATACTTTATTTTTAGTATTCCACGTGTAATACGAAGGCACTTCAGTATACAGCAGTTTTTTTGCAAAAGAATCATTTTTGCAAAGCGAAAAGAAAGCGGTTAACTTTGTATCCGGTGGATTCAGGGCTCTTTGTTGCACGTTGGTTTCCGAGAAATAAACACGTTGACCATTCTGTAAATGTACCGCTAAGTGAACAACAGCTGGACTACGTTCATGTATCGGAAATGAAAGAATTCGCCAAACAGCTTCATTACTGCTTATGTATCAGTTTTTTATTGGTTTTTAACCTTTATTTTAGCTTATTTTTCAGTTTTTTCCTTTTTTTTAGTTTTTTTTTATTTTTTATTTTTTTTAGTTTTTTACCTTTTTTTAGTTTTTTTAGTTTTTTTAGTTTTTTAGCTTTTTTACTTTTTTTATTAGTTTTTAGTTCTTTTTGTAGTTTTTGCCTTTTTTTAGTTTTTTCAGTTTTTTTTTTAGTTTTTTATTGGTTTTTACCTTTATTTTAGCTTATTTTTCAGTTTTTTCCTTTTTTTTAGTTTTTTTAGTTTTTAGTTTTTTTAGTTTTTTACCTTTTTTTAGTTTTTTTAGTTTTTTTAGTTTTTTAGCTTTTTTTTATTAGTTTTTAGTTTTTTTGTAGTTTTTGCCTTTTTTTAGTTTTTTTAGTTTTTTAGCTTTTTTATTAGTTTTTAGTTTTTTTTGTAGTTTTTGCCTTTTTTTAGTTTTTTTAGTTTTTTAGCTTTTTTATTTTTTTTATTAGTTTTTAGTTTTTTTTGTAGTTTTTGCCTTTTTTTAGTTTTTTCAGTTTTGACGTCACCTGATCCAGTTTTTTCAGGTGACGTCACCTGATCCACGATCCACAGATCCACAGACAACTTATTTTTATATATATAGATTAAGCTAAACTAGGAAAATAGTTTTTTTTCACTGAACAGTTACCATAATACATAATGTGTTGTAAGATTTTTGCAGTACTTGTGCATTATAGCCACCACATTCAAGTTCTATTGAGAAGTTAAATTTGGCTAATGTTAATGACATAAAATAAAATAGGATGAATATACAAAACTTTATCAACAAAACTATGAAAACTACAACAAAGAATCCTGGAATTTGTAAATCAGCATCATATCTAAATATACTGTGTCTTACATTGTGATAGATTGTTTTAACGCCCTACTGTACAGGGGTAAATATTTAAATTATGTATGATAGGTAATTATCAGAAGAAAAATCTATTAAAAGTCTCCTGAGCTAACTAGGGAAGTTTTTTTTCTTTTTTACTTGCTTTAGCCTGTATCCAGTTCCTGATTGCCATATAAATTCCATATTCATAGTTAAATAACATAAGTCTATGTATATAGACTATAGCTTGTTGCCAATTTTTCTGGGCATAGAATGTTTGATTTGGTAAAGCCATACAACTTTGTATCTTATATACAACTTTGCTCTACTTTACCCCTCAATCCTCCCAATATAAAAAATCTATTGCTGAAATTTCCTATTTTCCATTTGTTTTGTCAACTTGTCTCTCTAACTTCATCCCATGTAGCTGTAAATTAAACAAATGTGACAAACAAATAACTAGAAAAACAGGTGATAGGAGGTTAAATGCATTGAAAATATGAAATTTGAGCCATATTTCTGCACATTGGGAGGGGGATTGAGATAAAGCATAGCATAACTTAATGATTTTCTCTTGCTATTTAGGGTAATTGGAAGGTCACTTGTATATCATGCTGTCCTTTTGGTTTTAGTTGGATAGAAAAAATCCAAAGAAAGTCCCCTTTGAAAAGATAGGAGCCACAAAGTGAGATTGTATTTGTCAAAGCTTGGAGGTTTGTCCCTTCTGTCTGTTTAAACAAAACAGATTCTTAATTGAAGCTTTGTTCATTTCTATCTTAAGGGTGCAAAAAAATTATGATATAAGGTACTTTTCTTTATTCAATTGTCTTCTTTGTTTTCTAAAAGACTTATTTTTAATCTAGATGTTTCATAAATTGCTCATTTTTACCAGAAGTTCATTTGACCTACTTTGAAATCCCTGGTCTTAAAATTACATTTGACTTTGTTAAAGCTAGGAGACATAGACCTTGTGTTTGTTTAAAGAAAGTGAATAAACATTAGTAATTTGTATTGCACTAAAGCCCTAGGGCCATGACAATTCAAAACAAAAAAGAAACTTCACTTTAGAATATTCAACATTGTCTAACATAACAGAAACAAAGAAAAAAAAAAATTACAAAATTTTACTTCTGCACTCTGCTGTCAACGTGAGAAGTTGTCCAAAATTTTAAAATCTTGCAAAACATTCATCCCTCATCACATTCACCAGCCATCTCTCATCAAACCTAGACTTCATTTCTCATCTCACTCAATTCTACAAATGCATCAAATGAACCACTCTCTCATTAGTGCTTCCATAGATATGGTCAAAGTAAGAATCATCTTGCTTACATTTTATTATATCTAGAAGTTTTCTGTAGCTAAGTCAGTACTTAAATATTTTGTACACCTTTGTAAACAACGTTAAGATGGTAAAATAGGTTGGATTATCCAAATTTTTAGTGACCCCATATATTTCAATCATTAGTGTAATATAAAGGGCAGCCAATAGTAAAGGACCTGAATAAATATTTTAAGGTAATTAAAAAGGTTTATTACTCAAAAACTTGATAAAACTAAAAAGGACTTCTTAATGATTGATTACTTTATTTATCTTTAAAACATTACACACAACAATAAACCTTTGCTATAAAGGGAAAGTCAGTAAGGCCCAAAAACTATTCAATACTAGTTGTGCTTTGAGACAGTTAGCTGATTGTCTAAATAATTTAAGATAGTAATGAAGATAAAATGTGGGCAAACTCAACACCAATATGCAAGTAAGTAAGTATGGCAGCACTGACACATCAAGGTCTAAACTGGCAGTGCTTATTTCCACTTTGTGACCCATTGGCCAAGAATTGCAATTAAGGGCTGGGGGCCAGAAATCCTGTGCTTTTGTAGACCCTCCCTGCTTACCTTTTGCATATTTAGAGCTGGTTTAAATCTATCTAACATCACTGACCCCCATTTAAAACTAATAAACTAGCAATACCAGGAATCAAACCCGTACCCCATGGACAAAGGATTTCTTACTAAGAGTGCTTTCCACTTAGCCAAGAACATTATTATGACCAGAGTAAAACAACTATCTAAAAAAAAAAATTATTGAAAAAAAAAAACAAGATGGATTTACAGCCATTTTCACTAATCTTCAATACACATTGTATTTTACTTAGACAAGGTATTTTAAGGCAGGTGTCAACAAAGCTCCAGCAGTGATTGCTTTACTTAAGAAGCAAACTAGCACGGTGAATGCTTAGCTGGTAAAAACCAAATACACTATCAATGCCAGGAATTAAACCTGTACCCCTTGGACAAAGGATTCCCAAACCAGAGTGCCAACAACTTAGCAAGGAGCACAAATGTGACCAGAGAACTATTATTTGAAAAAAGAAATATTGAAAAAAAAAACTCAATTCATGGTTGTTCCCATTTTCTCTACTGTCCCATAAACAATATAATTTATTTAGACAAATTAATTTTAAGACAGGTATCAACAAAACTCCATCAGGGATTGTATTTACTTAAGATACAACAAGCAATGTGATTGCATAGCTTTGTGATATTCTAGTCTTAAATAATAAACAAAAATCAAATTTACATTTGCTATTTGTTTTCCAAAAACTCATTTAAGCAAAACCATTTGCAACAGCAATACGCCCATGGTTAGATTAGTGTCTATCCAAAATGCTTTACAACAGAAGGGACACATTTCTTGCAAAGCAAATACTCAGCTTTAGTGCTATTCTGTGTCATCTCTAAAAAATTAAACTGTATCAGGTGTATTTTGATATAAGATATTTCTAAGACTTTTAGCCAATTCTGTTAAATAAGAGGGCAGGCATTTCTTCACAATTTATACAATCTGTAAAAGAGCACCAGGGGGTGAGATTAGAAAAAAACTTTCAGGGATGGGTCTAAAGGCTAAAGTATGTCCTGGGAAGGTCTGCTTACATGGAGTACAAAGAAACTGTTTCACAGCTTTCCTCAATCCACTTTATAAGGTTTTAAAGATATGTAAATAGATTTCCTAAATTTTGAAAAAAAAAAATTGATATGGCTTAAAATGCTACTCAAATAAAAGGAATTGCATTTTAAGAGCTAAAGCCAGAGTAAAAGAAACTGATAATTGAAAATTAAGGTAAATCTTGTTTTGTCAAAATTTCAATAGTATAGGTATAGACCTTTTGAGTAAGCAATTTTCTAAGACTTAGAAATCAGAAAAGGGTTGACATAGAAGCTTGGCAGTACCTTCCCAGAGTATGTTTTTGACCCTGGATTAATTACTGAGTTTCATTCTCGTAACCTATTCCCTTTCCAAGAATTTGAAAATTAGCTGAACTAGAATTTTACGTATTTTTACTTTGGATTCATTACTGGAAGTTCTATTTTCCTGACCTAACCCATTTCTAAGATGGCAAACAGTAGCCAAACTAGAGTTTGACCTGAAAATTTATCCATAGCCCTATAGGGTAAGGCTGAAATGTAAAGAGTTCTGACGAAGATGCAACACATCTTGAAGCACCTAGTAAGAATAGTAATTGGATTAACAATGCTTTATAACCACTAGGGTCTTGCTTCATCTAGGTTTTATCTCTGACCCCAAATTACCAAGCTAAGGTCAATTCTAGGGCATCAAAGGGATGAAACAAAGATTTCCAAGTATCTACATAAGTTTTCAAAAGCAAATTCAAACTCTTGACTTGCTGTCTTAAGGCCTATGTGAATCAAATTGCAGGATATGACCCAACACTTATCCAAATAGCCCTAATACGAAAAAAAAAATTAAACCTTAATTTTGCATGGCTAGAATTCTATTTGCCAGCTTATAATTCTTATTTTATTTAGACTTATTTATAGCCTACAAATTCTTCTTTTCAAAATCTACGCCTGAAAAGTTTCAACCAACAATTATGGGTGTGTTTCAGGGACTTACTGTAGTAACCGAATGGTTACTATTTCCGTTCCTAGCGGGAAAATGGTTACTGCCCAACCCACTGGGAACGAGAATAGTTACTGCCGGCAGTAACCGCAGTAAGTGATTTTCTTACCGTGCTCAAAAGAATGGTTAGCGCAGTAAGTACATAATTCACCTTCTTCAACAAAAATCTCATTCAACAAAAAATAAATATGGACAAGAATGAAGTAGTGGAATATGAAGTTATTTGCTTGGAAGAAGGTGGGACAGTGATTTTGCAAAAGGAAGAGGGATCTGAGCCAGGTTAGTAAATCACCATATTTTGGGATCAACATTAAAGGACACCCTGAGTAGTAGGCTATCTATTAGCAAGTAGGTTAAATCAATGAAAAACTTATTATTTAATTTAAAGATTTCCATGTTTTCTGGCATATCCAGGCATAATTATTACCTTAAATTGCCATTTGGAATCATTCTAAGGATTGACTTCTTTCAGGTAACATTGAGGCTCCATTAAATTGCCACATGGTAGCATTTTAAGCATTAACTCCTTTTAGGCTCTAAACAGGCCTAGGTGAAGTATTACAGATAAGTTGAGGATTTATGGGCTGCCAAATCATTAATCTGAGACTGTCTTTAATCCTATTGAAGAAGTAGGCTAGGGTAGACTATTCAGAGTCTATTCCGAAGGATGGTAATTTTATCCAGTAAAATTCTAGTTGATTGACTTCTTGCTATCACTGAAATGGGTTAGGTTAGGAAAATGAAACTTTCAGGGATGGGTCTACAGGTTAAAGTATGTCCTGGGAAGGTATTTCAAAGTACACATCTCTACTCATTCTTGCTCTAGAGGGCATTGACCTTTGATGACCTCCAAAAATATTTATAGCTGAAGTTACATGTTTCCCATTGATTCTGCCAATCTATCCCTCAACCTTTAACTCCCTGTTAATTGAAGCAACTGTAAACAAAGCAAGAATGGGGGAAAAGGTAACAGGTGACAGAATACATTGGAACTACATAATTTTGGCTATATATTTGCACATTAGGCAGGTTGGAGGTAAATTATAGTGTAGAGATGCATGCTTTTCCCTTGTGTATGTAGGCTAAGTAGAAGGTCACTTGTACCTGATTCTGTCTGTGTTGTTTTTAGTTGGGTGGGAAGCATCCAAAGAAAGTTTCCTTTGAAAAGGAAAGGTGAGAATGCCCAAAAGTGAGATTGAATTTGTCAAAGCTTGGAGGTTTGCCCCTTCAGTCTGTTTAAAGGAAAATGGATTCATAATTGAAGCTTTGTTCATTTCAATCTTAAGGGTGACCTATATTTGTGACAATTCATTAAATGGTTGTAAAGGGGTTACTTTTGTTTATTCATTTGTCTTCTTTGTTTTCTAACAATTTTTTAATCTTTAGATTGATATCCATTTCTTACAAATTTTTATTGATACCAGAGGCTCATTTGCAAGTTTTCACCTACTTTGTAATCCCTGGTCTCACAATTACATTTAAATTTACTGAAGCTAGGAAACATAGAGCTACTATCTATTTAAAGAAAATCAATGGATATAAGTAGGTTTTATTGTATTTAAGCCCTAGGGCCATGGCAATTAAAGACAAATTAAAGAAGATTAACTTTAAAATACTGGACATTAAATAAGCATGATAGTCATAAAGAAAAACAAATAACAAAATTATACTTCTGTGTTCAGTTGCCAACCTGAGCAACAGTCATAAATTTTTTTAATCTTGCAGAACATTAACAAGCTATCTCTCATGACCCACACTCTTGTCCATACATCCACATTTCAGGGAAATAGAAGGACCATCATACTGGTATTCTTCATTTTTACTTATATTTAATGGGTTTGAAAGAAAGTTTCTATGGCTAAGTCAGTAGGCCAGTAAAGGACCTGGTGGTCCTTTAGCCAGGTAATGCAATAGGAAGCTAGGGACCAGCCTGCCTATGCTCTTGCATGCCCTTCCTTCTTACTGTCCCTAGATTTCCATCTCTACTCATTTAAAGTTAGGCCAATTCTAGCTGAGGTTAGTCATATCACCAACCCCTATCCAAAACAAAATAAACTGACAATGCCAGGAATTAAACCTGTACCCCTTGGACAAAGCATTCCAGCCCAGAGTGCCTACCACTTAGCAAGGAACACAAATTTGACCAGAGAACAATAATTATTTTAAAAAAAGTAGAATATTGAAAAAAAAACTTGCTATAGTTGTCCCACTACTATCCTGTAAATGCTATAGGCCCATTTTTTTTAGACAAATCAATTTAAGACAGGTATCAACAAAACTCCATCAGGGATTGTATATGCTTAAGATACAATCAAGCTATTTGAATGCTTAGTTATGTGATATTCTAGTCTTCAAATAATAAAAAAAGAGAAAAAGTATATGATCTATTTATTTTTCACCAGCTCACTTGAGCAAAATCATTTGTGACAGCCAAATGCCCATGGTTGGCTTAGAACCTCTCTAAATTCTCTGAAACAGAAGGAATAAAAAAATTATACTAATCAGCATTAAACTGTCCCTTAAATTTAAACACGTGCATTTAATTCGAAAATGACGCTACTGCTAGTCAGCTTACTTTGCCGTTCCCACTGGCTCTACCGCAGTTAGAAATGGGCAGTTACCATGCAGTTACTGGAAAACCGTCAGCTGGAACACACCCTACGAATGGTAGAACCCTAAGGTTAAAACAATGACAGTTCTGGTTAAATTAGAGTTCAACCAGTCATTTGTTTCACGCTAAAACACTTTTCATGACAACCTGGTTTGTCACTGTTTCACGCAAAAACAGCGGTTGAGCTCAACTACACCGAGTGGTTGAGCTCAAACAGTCTCTTTGTTTTTCGCGAAAAAAGGCCTTATTCTGCATACTTGAGCTTACGGACACGCTCATAAAACGCTTGGATTAGTCAGATTAGTAATCGGACAAGTTAACGAACACGGAGTAAAATACTAGATGAAAAGAATAAAGGAATTATTGAAGTAAATTTACGACAAATTATATTTATCCATATTATTCGCTACAGGTTTGCATGTGTTGCTAGAAATTCTATATCTGATGTAATAGGCTTCAATAATCTTTGTTTTTGTGTTAGTCTAGAGAAGATGTGTCTTAAATATTTTGACCCATTCTTCAAACTAAGATATGCTAAAACTAAAATGGCAAAAGGTTAGGCTAAAATTCTCCTCCCATCCAATGAAAGAAATTGAATCCTAGACTATGATTAAAGATTTTAAACAGCTTCAAACAAAGAAATAGGGTTTTAAAATCCTTAGACTGCTCCAAGCTGCAAGTTAAGGTTAACCAGCTACCAACACCCTCAATAAAGTGACAGCCCCTCCCATGAAAAAAAAATGGGAAAACAACTTTTGAAAGGATTTTGATTTTCTTTGGTATAATACTAGTTTAGCTATCTTGGAAAGGCATTAGGTTAAGAAAATAAATTTAGCTTTATGAAAATGAAACTTTGCAAAACAGATCTTTAGCTTAAATTAAGAACAAGCAAGCTTTTCTGCTCCACAACTTTGCTCAATCCTAATTTGTAAGGATTCAAAGACATGTAAGTAGCCTATATTTCCAAAATTTAGAAAAAAACTGGTAAAATTCTAGTTGATTGACCCTTGGCTATCTTGGAAAGGGGTTAAGTTAGGAAAATAAAACTTTCATGGATGAGTCTAAAGGCTAAACTTTGTCCCAGGAAGGTATTTTCAAGTGCTCACTGCCACTCTCTCCAGAGAGCCCTGACCTTTGATGACCTTTAAAAATAAGTGTGTTATAAAAGTAAAACCTTGCAAAATAGATCTTCTCCTAGAATAAAGTACAACAAAATTGTTTTCAGCTTCACAACTTTGCTCAATTACAATTTATAAGGTTTCAAAGATATACAAATACATATCCCAAATTTTGAAAAAAAAAACATTGATATGGCTCAGAATTCTGCTCAAATAACAGGAATTGCGTTTTCAGAACTAAACGCAGAGTAAAGGCAAACTGTTAACTGAAAATTAAGGTAAAATGTTGCTTTGTCAAAATTTCTAAATGTATAGACCTGTCATTTAGGGGAATTTTAGGGCCCTCTAGAGGGAGAAGGAGTAGAGGTGGTACTTCTAAATATATTCCTGGGACATATTTTAGCCTTTAGACCCATCCCTGAAAGTTTCATTTTTCTAGCCTAACCCCTTTCTGAGATAGCCAAAAGTCAATCAACTAGAATTTTACCAAAAAAAACTTTATATGGGTTAAAATTCTGCTCAAACAACATGGATTGTATTCTCAGAGCTAAAACTGCAGAAAAATTAATTAATAACTATAAATTAAGGTAAAATTCTAATACTTGTGGGGAATGGTTCCATGGGAACAGTGGTCATGGGTCAGTCAGTCCTAAGCCCAACTCTAAATAGTAGCACAAGACAAGTATTGAATGAATGAGACACAAAGTGTTGATCACAGAAATGAAATGGGATTAACATGGACACTTGGCAATACCTTCCTAGAGTACATTCTTGGCTCAAAATTTACTAGGAAAACAATCCACTGGGGCTCCCTTTGGAAACAGGGGCTCCCCTTGAACAGTCTAAGGTATCTGCTTGCCTTCAAAGTCCTGTAGGCATGGTTGTTAATAAATATTTGAATCATAATTTTGTCTCTAATTGCCTTCAAATGGCTCACAGAACTGATGGACTATTTTAATTACCCTTAATTTATTTGTATTTACCTTATTTCTGCCTTAGGAAGGATGTTAGTCTAGATATGATCTTTGACAAGTGAACTTGAATCATTTCTAAACAACTGAAAAAGCAATACTAGTCATACCCATCACAGAAACTATCTGTCTTGTTTTTACTCTAAATAGCCATGACTTGGCTCTCAAGTCTTTATTCACTTCCACTATGTTGATCAAATTTAAAAACCAATTGACTCAGTTGCAATATGTAACCAAATTGTTTATCTGCAATAAGCTTACAATAAGTAAAGTATACCCTACTTATACCACAAATATCAGCTATGGTTCTACATACTTCCTTTGTAAAGAGGTATTGCCTTTTCTTGAAAAAGAAGTTTCAACAAAGATATAATATTATTTATCATAACAACACAGCCAGACAACATATTCTATGATTTAAATATTACTTACTGTTATTTAATATTAGTCCAAAAAAGGGATCCAACAAATGGCTTGCCTGCATAATTGCATTAGAAGCTGATTCTCATGCCATTCTTTGTGATGGGTGCAACAAGTGGATATATACCAAGGGTCTAGACATGCCTGAACCTGAATTTGTGCTTATCACAAAAATCTCCAAACATGTAGATATTTGTATATAATGCCCAGCATATAAATACCCATCAAAATCATTTAACACTGAAAATCCAAGTGTTGAGAATGTTGTACAAGCTACAATAAATAGCATGGAAAATGAGATCATTGACAAAATCCCATATCAAGCAGCCTTTCAAGAAATTCTTCATTCATCTTTAAAATACTTGGAAACGTCTCTAAAAGCTGAGATGTCACAAACTATAGTTGAAATAAAATCACAAGCATCAGCACTAGAAACCTGGGTGTCTGAAAAATGCTTGCTCTCTGAAATGTGTTCCAAAGTCTAGACAGCAGTTCCTCAAGAGATAACAAGTATCAAAGATGATCTTACCCAGAATCTTGATAGTGAGATCCATCTCCTCTTTTCCAAAGAAAGGGAGAGGCAACATAGAGCCCTTTACATAGTTGCAAATGGAGTCTCAACAACCCAGTGACCTGGCTGGGTTTTTATCTTGAGTTGTATACTCAATTATTTACATATTACAGTAATTTACAAGTTTTATCTTGATCAAAAGTATAAGCTCAGAGACGTTCACATCAATAATATGAGAAGACTTCCAATCCCTAATAACTCTGCCATCTACATGCCCTTTTGTCCTTTTTACTGTCCCAAGTTTGGACATCTAAAGGTTAACCATCAACTGCTCCTGTGAGCTCTACAAGGATATAAAATTTAGTGGTGATGCATCCAAAACAGGAGAAAGGCCATAGCTGAAGAGCTGAAAAGAAGAACAAGCTCAGGTGAGCCTAACCCCATGATCTTCAAGGGCCAAATTGTTGCAAAATAGGAGGCTGCTCATTGCTGTTGGGAAGCCCCAGCCCCCTCTAAACCAATCTGCAATGGAAACCTAGTTATGTCATTGTCTCTCCATGTAAATAGTTTTGTTTCTCCATTGCCTGGTTTTATTGGTTGTTTTGATAAACCATCAGTTGATATTCCTTGTGAAGCTTCATCCAATCCTTCTCCAAACATTTCTCATGTCCATCTAAGTTTTTTTTTGTTCTGCTGATGATAATTCAAATGTTCTATCTAATAATGTTCATGTCATGTCAGAGTTCAGCAGATTCAAGTTTTTAAGTGCCATATCTGAAGTTACCCCTGAGTCTCAACAGCCACATTTTGTGTGTCAAAAGCCCCTTTCTGGAAATATTTTCTGCATTCTTTCAAGCAATGTTGACTGTCTGACAAAAATGTTTCTTTGATTCAGAGTGTTTCTTAAGGAAGAAGCTGCAGATGTTGTTGGTTTTGTTGAACTGTTACTAAAAATAGTCTATTTGCAGCTACTGAAACATCCCTACAGATCTGGGGATATCAACTATTTAGCAACTTAGAGCACCCAAATTGTCAAAGAAGAGTTGGTGTTTATGTAAGAGACAGTATCCAAGTTAGTGTTGTAAATCCTTTTATGCTTAATATATCTTTGATTTAAAGTGTATGCTTGATATCTTCATTGCTAATAAAAAATTGTAACTTGGGTGTGTCTATCAAAGTCATCATCATATGCATAGTTGAGGTCAGTCAGCAAGAGATTCTGTCCAATCTGTGCTCCTGGATAAGATGACAGAGCATTTCAAGCACCCAATTGATGCAGTAATTGAACAGAGTTGGAGAGAGGACACAGCCTTGTTTTACTTCAAACTCAACCAGGAATTCTTTGCCATAGACTCCAACTGGGCTCACTGATGCATCATAGTATGCCTTCATCAGTTCAACAAACTTCAGCAGCATTCTGTCATTCTCTAGGAGCTTCCAAAGTTTTTTGCAAGTGACAGAGTCAAAGGCAGCAATGAAGTCCAGGAACATCAAGATCAGTGGTAGGTTGTACCTTTCAAACTGCTTGATAATGAGGTGAAAGGCAAAGATTTTATCAGTACAGTATCTACCTGGTCAAAAGCTGGTTTGATTTTCTC
>NC_088878.1:18536385-18545523 GCF_032884065.1 Artemia franciscana
TAGGTCATTTTTAAGAGGCCAAAAAATGTTTAAATCTGAATTTGCAGTAAAAGCAATTATTATATATGTAAACAGCATTAAAACAGGCATCAAGTGGTATATTCACTTTATATGAAAGCCAGTAATACTGTTTGCACCAATTTTACCCTTTTCCCTAGTTATATAGTCTGTATTCATTGAGATTGCTGTTTAAACTAGATTTTTAACATAAAGTAGGGGCAAAATTTTACTTTGGCTACTTTTGACTATCTTTGAAAGAGGTTAGGTTAGGAAAATGAAACTTTCAGGGATGTGTCTGCAGGCTGAAGTATGTCCCAGGAAAGTATTTTGAAGTACCTACCTCCATTTCTTTTCCCTCTAAATGGTCCTGAAATTTTGGGTTATCAGTTTCTTTTTCTCTGGCTTTAGTTCTGAAAAGACAATTCCTGTTGATTTGCCATACTGTTGTTGCCATAACACTGGGTTTTCTAAATTTAGAAATAATCTTTTATGCCACCTCACTATAGGTTAAATATTTGGCAGATATTATTTATTCTCCATGAATTTTTTTTTTATTGGATTTCATGTGATGTCAGTTGCTTTCTGTTAAACATAAATTTATTTTTAAAAATCAAGCTTCTTTTGAGAAAAAATTTGAATTATTTTTCTCTGAAAAATATCACTGAAATATAAAGTGATATAAAATATGAGAAATATATGAGTGATATAAATATCACTGAAATTTTCTCTGAAATATCACTGAAAGGGGATAGGTTAGGAAAATGAAACTTTAAGGGATGGGTCTACAGGCTAAAGTATGTCCTGGGAAGGTATTTCAAAGTACATATCTCTACTCATTCTTGCTCTAGAGGGCCCTGACCCTTGATGACCTTCAAAAATAGGCTATCTGTGTTATAAAAGTGAAACCTTACAAAATAGATCTTCTGCTGAAATGAAGTACAACAAAGTTGTTCTCAGCTTAACAACTTCGCTCAATCCCAATTTATAAGGTTTTAAAGATATGAAAAAACATTTCCTAAATTTTGAAAAAAAAAATGTTGATATGGCTCAGAATTCTACTCAAATAAAAGGAATTGAATTTTCAGAACTAAAGGCAGAGAAAAAGCAAATGGTACCTGAAAATTAAGGTAAAATGTTGTTTTGTCAAAATTTCAATAGGTATAGACCTGTCATGGAGTCAAATTTTAGGGCTCTCTAGAGGGAGAAGAAGTGGAGGTGGGTACTTTAAAATACCTTCCCAGGATATGCTTTAGCCTATAGACCCATCCCTGAAAGTTTCATTTTCCTAACCTAACTTCTTTCTGAGATAGCAAGAAGTAACTCAACTAGAATTTTACCTTTTATCTGTCTGGTAAAAAACATCCTTCAAATTTTAGATATGCTCTAATTATATAGGGGCAAAAAAAATGCTTTTTAAAATTGCCATTATGAGGTAAGATATTAGCTAAAATGCCTGTATAAAGCAAACTAGCCTACCTAGGGAGTCAAAACACTTGAATTTGCTTGCTGCTTCTTCAACAGTGGCAAATGGTCTGACAATGAGTAAAGTATGGAATTTAAGTCAGAAATGCCTTTTATGCTTTTTCTATTCTCACCAAAATAAAACACAAATCCCATGTTGACTTGCACAAAAACCTCAAGATAAGTTGTAGTAATTGGTCTTTTAGCCTGATGTAGCTGCTATTTGCTGCTATGAGTGCATAGTTTATAATGGGAGCTTAAAATTGTCTTGGCAAGCTGCATGGTTGAGTATACAACCCTCTAGGCTATACTCTCTTTCTTTATGTGCATATTATTGTTTAAAAATGATCAAGCTTCACATTAATCTCCTTTCATGACTTATAGTTGAAATTTGCTAGGGAAATATTTATTCCACTAAAAACTCACCACCTATTTTTGAATTTCAATTATACAGCCCTGTTTTTTTTTACCCCCCTTAAGCCTGTATCCAGTTTCTGATAGCCATTTAAATTTCATTTTGTCTGTTGCTCATTTCTTGTCAATATTACTGAGGGGTCACAGATAAGCACTAGAGTCCTCATTGATAAATAATATGTGCTTGTATATATATAGCTTGTTGCTACTTATTTTTCTCTGGGAATACAATGTTTGATGTGACATAAACCAAAGAAAGGACCTGTAGGCCTAGAGAAAAATATGTTAAGAAAACCAATTTTTATAATTGCACAATAATTATAGCTTACATAATTTTACATGCAGTCCTGCTCTACTTTACCCCCAACCCTCCTAATATAGAAATATATAGCTGAATTTACATGTTACCTGTTGATTCTGCCAATCTATCCCTCAACCTTTAATTCCCTGTTAATTGAAGCAATTGCAACAAAGCAAGAATGGCGGAAAAGGTAACAGGTGACAGAATACATTGGAACTACATAATTTTGGCTATATATTTACACATTAGGCAGGTTGGAGGTAAATTATAGTATAAAGATGCATGTTTTTCCCTTTGGTATGTAGGCTAAGTAAAAGATCACTTGTACCTGATGCTGTCCCTGTTGTTTTCAGTTGGATTGGAAACATCCAAAGAAAGTTTCCTTTGAAAAGGAAAGGTGAGATTGCCCAAAAGTGAGATTGAATTTGTCAAAGCTTGGAGGTTTGCCCCTTCAGTCTGTTTAAAGGAAAATGGATTCATAATTGAAGCTTTGTTCATTTCAATCTTAAGGGTGACCAATATTTGTGACAATTCATTAAATGGTTGTAAAGGGAAACTTTTGTTTATTCATTAGTCTTCTTTGTTTTCTAACAGTTTTTTTTTTAATCTTTAAATTGATATCCATTTCTTACAAATTTTTATTGATACCAGAGGTCAATTTGCAAGTTTTCACCTACTTTGTAATCCCTGGTCTCACAATTACATTTAAATTTACTGAAGCTAGGACACACAGAACTCCTATCTATTTAAAGAAAATCAATGGATATAAGTAGGTTTTATTGTATTTAAGCCCTAGGGCCATGGCAATTAAAAACAAAATAAAGGAGATTAACTTTAAAATACTTGACATTACATAAGCATAATAGCCACAAAGAAAAACAAATAACAAAATTATACTTCTGTGTTCAGTTGCCAACCTGAGCAACTGTCATAAATTTTTAAATCTTGCAGAAGATTCACAAGCTATCTCTCATGACCCACAAATTTGTCCATACATCCACATTTCAGGGAAATGGAAGGACCATCACACTGGTATTCTTCATTTCTACTTATATTTAATGGGTTTGAAAGAAAGTTTCTATGGCTAAGTCAGTAGGCCAGTAAAGGACCTGGTGGTCCTTTAGCCAGGTAGTGCAATAGGAAGCTAAGGACCAGCCAGCCTATTCTCTTGCATGCCCTTCCTCCTTACTGTCCCTAGATTTCCATCTGTACTCATTTAAAGTTGGGCCAATTCTAGCTGAGGTTAGTCATATTACCAACCCCTATCCAAAACCAAATAAACTGGCAATGCCAGGAATTAAACCTATACACCTTGGACAAAGTGTTCCAACCCAAAGCGCCTACCACTTAGCAAGGAACACAAATTTGACCAGAGAACAATAATTATTTAAAAAAAAATTGCTATAGTTGTCCCACTACTGTCCTATAAATGCTATAGGCCCATTTTATTTAGACAAATCAATTTAAGACAGGTATCAACAGAACTCCATCAGGGATTGTATTTGCTTAAAATACAATCAAGCTACGTGAATGCTCAGCTTTGTGATATTCTAGTCTTGAAATAATAAAAAAAAGAGAAAATTCATATTTTTTATTTATTTTTCACCAACTCATTTGAGCAAAATCATTTGTGAAAGCCAAATGCCCATGGTTGGCTTAGAACCTCTCTAAATGCTCTGAAACAGCAGGAATTAAAAAAAATTATACTAATCAGCATTAAACTGTCCCTTAAATTTGAACAGGTGTATTTAATTTGAAAATGATGCTACTGCTAGTCAGGTTACTGTGCTGTTCCCACTGGCTCTACTGCAGTTAAAAATGGGCAGTTACCACGCAGTAACTGCAGTTACTGAAAAACCATCAGCTGGAACACACCCATAAGCAATTATATCTGTATATTATATCAATTATATATCTTATATTATATTATTATATTATATATATATATACATAAGCAATTATATCAATTATATCTGTAAAGAACATACAAAAAGGCATCAAGTAGTATATTCACTTTATTTTTAAGTCAAAATATGAAAAAAACAAAAAATTTACTCCCAACCTGCCTAATTTGCTAATATATAGCCCAAATTATAAATTTTAAATGTATTTTGCCATCTTTTAGCCTACTTATTTTTCCAGTTCTTGTTTTGCCACAGTTGCTTCAATTATCAGGTACTATGGTTGAGGTATAGATTGGCAGAATAAATAGGAAATATGCAATTTCAGCCTTAGATTTCCATATTAGGAGGGTTGGTGCTAAAGTAAAGCAGAGCTGCATACTTCTCTAGTGCTTAAGTATGACCCCTTAGCAATATTGACAAGAAATGAGTAACAGAAAAAATTCAATTTGGACTAAATGGCAATCAGGAACTGGATACAGGCTAAAGGGGGCCAAAAACAGGGCTGTATAATTGGAGGTCAAAGAACTCCAATTATACAGTGATTTTAAAAAAATCACTGTATATAAGTGATTTTTTAGTGAACTAAACGCTTCCCTTGCTAATTTAGGACTTTAAATTGATTAGCCTACTGGAATTTACCTATCCTATGCAATTGAAATATTTTACCTTTCCAGAGCATTAAGACAATCCATCACAATAAAAAAAAAAAAATATCCAAGGCATCTTGAATGGAATGACTAAAAGAAGAAAAATGAAAATCACAATTTGCAATCTAACAATTAGACTTCTGGCCACACAAATTGTATTAGGATACCCAGCTCTGAAATAATTGCTCAAGTAGCTTTGCAGTAACTTTAACTAATATTGCAATAACTTTATAAGTTTTTTCTTAACCATTTTATTACCTACCTATCCCCCCACCCAGTAAAAGATAAAACCCACCCACCCACACAAGAAAAAAACCAGTTTTAACAAGGATAATAACATAGTTTCTAAGTCTATTTTAGTGCAACCTACCCAACAACAAAAAATCTGGCTCAATAACTCACCACACTGATACACAAAAATGGTGCCTTCATACTCCATGATTACCTATAATTAAAACTTTTGCCCTCTTTCCGAGTTAACTTGAGACGAACGTACAAAATGTAAAAGTTGTTAAAAGTCAACTTTTCATTAACTTTCAGTCAACTTTTACAAATCGAACGCTAAAAGTTAACTCGGAATCACAAATAAAACGTCAGAATGCTGGTTTCAGTCAACTTGGAATGTGATTCGAACGCAACTCAAGATGCTTTGGATTATTTTTATTGTGATAAATTGTCTTAATGCTCTGAAAAGGGAAAATTATTTCAATTGCATAGGATAGGAAAATTTTGGTAGGCTAATTAATTCAAAGTCCTAAATTAGCCAGGGAAGTGTTTTTTTTTCACTAAAAAATCACCACTTTCTTTGAACTCCAATTATATAGCCCTGTTTTTGGCCCCCTTGATCCAGTTCCTGATTCTCATTTACACTAAATTTCACTTTTTCTGTTACCTATTTATGTTTGCACCAGTTTTACCATTGTAAAACATTGTAGTTTTACCAGTGTAACTGGTACAAACAGTATTACTGGCTTTCATATAAAGTGAATATACCACTTGATGCCTTTTGTAATGCTGTTTACAAATATAATAATTGCTTCTACTGCAAGTTCAGATTTAAGCACTTTTTGACCTCTTAAAAATGACCTAGGCTATATATGGGGTCATTATAAATCTGTAATAGTTTAGAAACAAATTTGGGCTATATATTTGCACATCAGGGGGTGGGGGTAAAGTGTACCATATATTAAATATGTAAACTAACCATTGCTTGAATTTTTTTATGTGTGTGCTGTTGCACTGGTGATTTCTCTTTTCATTAAAATTTGATGTGCACAAACACGTTAAAAAAAAAACAGCAATGGTTAGTTTACGTATATAATATATGCTATGCTTTACCCCCACCCCCCTGATGTGCAAATATATGGCCCAAATTTGTTTCTAAACTATTACAGATTTGTAATGACTCCATTTATAGGTCATTTTTAAGAGGTCAAGAGGTGAAAAAGTGCTTAAATCTGAATTTGCAGTAGAAGAAATTATTATATTTGTAAATAGCATATAAGAAGGCATCAAGTGGTATATTCACTTTATATTTAAGCCAGTAATACTGTTTGCACCAGTTTTACCCTTGTTTCTTGTTAATATTACTAAGGGGTCATAGTTAAGCACTAGAGAAGTCATTGTTAAATAACATGTGCTTATGTATATATAGCTTTTTGCTACTTATTCTTCTTTGGTTATATAATGCTTGATGTGGTATAAGCCAAGAGAAGGACCTGTAGACCTATAGAAGAAAACCTGTTAAAAAAGATGATTCTTTGTAATTTACATAATAATTATAGCTTTCTACATGCAGCCCTGCTCTACTTTAGCCCCAACCCTCCTAATATGGAAATCTATAGCTGAAATTACATATTTTCTATTGATTCTGCCAATCTATCCCTCAACCCTTGTACCTGTTAATTGAGGCAACTGTGGCAAAACAAGAACTGGAAAAACAAGTAACAGGTGGCAGAAAACATTGGAAATATATAATTTGGGCTATATGTTTGCAAATTAGGCATGTTAGAGGTGAATTTCTTGTTGTTCATATTTTGATTTACAAATAAAGTGAATATACCACTTGATGCCTTTTTGTATGTTCTTTACAAATATAATAATTGCTTATTTTGCTAGTTCAAGTTTAAGCACTTTTTGACCTTACTTAACCTAACAAATTTTGGCAGTGAAAAACATACATTATTTTGTCAAAAATGACCAAAAACACGTACCTTAATTGAAAATTTGGCATCAAAGAAGAAGAAATACAGCATAATATTGTAAAATTTATTAATCCAACTTAATTGTGGAAAATCAGTGCTCATAGATTGTACAACATGTAAAATATGGATTAATAATGAAACAGTAAGTTTGAGACCAATGTTTTAAGCTTTCTTATACCCAAAAACTGTTTGAGTATACTTTGGTCATTTTCAAGAGCTCAAAAACTTGTACTTGAAGCACTTATTATGTTTGTAAAAAATAAAAAAGGGCATCAAGGAGTATGTTCACTTTATTTGTAAATCAAACATATGAACAACAAAAAATTTACCAATTATTAGTGTAGTTGCACAATTTTCCCCTGGGTATGTAGGCTTAGTGGAAGGTCACTTATACCTGATCATGTCCCTACTGTTTTTACTTGGTTGAAAAAAAATCTAAAGAAAGTTCCTATTGAAAAGGAAAGAGATCAAAAGTGAGATTGAATTTGTCATAGCTTGGAGGTTTGTCCCTTCAGTCTGTTTAAAGAAAACAGATTCATAATTGAAGCTTTGTTCAATTCAATCTTAGGGATAATCTACATTTGTTACACTTAATTAAATGGTTGTAAAGGGATACTTTTATTTATTTGTCTTGTTTGTTTTCTATATAATTTTTTAATCTTCAAATTGATATACATTTAATTAGTCATATTTAATTAATTACAAATTAATTAGTCATATCATAGTTCCACTTGCAAGTTTTGACCTGCATTGTAACCCTGGTCTCAAAATTGCATATAAATTTATTGAAGCTAGGAAACACAGAACTCCTCTCTGTTTAAAAGAAAATGGATGGACATGAAAATGGATGGTAGGTTTTAATACACTAAAGTCCTAGGGCCATGGAAATAAAAAAAAAACAATGAAGATTAACTTTAAAATTCTGGACATGACATAAATATAACATTCACAAAGAAAAACCATTCACAAAATTTTACTTTTGTGCTCAGTTGCCAACCTGAGCAATCGCCCTAAATTTTTAAACCTTGCAAAACATTCACCAGCCAATTCTTATGACCTACACTGTTGTCTGTACATCAAAATTCATTGAAAAGGAAGGACCACCTTACTGACATTTCTTCCTTTGTACTTATATTTAATGGGTTTAAAAGAAAGCTCCTATGGCTAAGTCAGAAGCCTAGTAAAGGACCAGGTAATCCTTTAGACAGGAAGTGCAATAGGAAGCTAGGGACCAGTCATCCTATGCTTTTGCATGTCCTTCCTGCTTACTGACCCCAGATTTCTCTAGGTAACCTGTTAAGTTTGGGCCAATTCTGGCTGAACTTACAGAGTTACATCACTGACCTTCGTCCCAAACCAAATAAACTGCTAATGCCATAAATTAAACCTGTGCCCTTTGGATAAAGGATTCTCAACCTAAAGTGCCAGCCACTTAGGAAGGAATACAAATGTCACCAGAGAACAAAAATTATTTGAAAAAAGAAAATATTGAAAAAAAAAAATAACTCAAGTCATAGTTGCTCATTGCTGTCCCACAAACAATATGTATTTCATTAAGACAAATAAATTTTTAAACAGGTATCAACAAAACTCCATCAGGGATTGTATTTACTTAAGGTACAATCAGCAATATTAATGCTTAGTTTTGTGATATTCTGGTTTTGAAATAATAAAAAAAGAGAAATTATATGTTCTACTTGTTTTCCACAACCCCATTTGAGAAAAATCATTTGTAACAACAATATACCCATGGTTGGCTCAGAATCTCTCTAAAATTCTTTAAACAGAAGGAATTTAAAAAAAAATTATACTCATCAGCAAGAAAAATATTAACATAACTCTCTAAACTTGGCACTTTTTAAGACAATTTTTAGCAAAGCAATTGCAAAACTTTAATGGTGTCCTATGTCATCTAAAAAAAAAAAAAACATTAAAATGTGTCAAATGAATTTTGATGTAAGATGCCTCAAATACTTTCAGTTGAATCTGTGAAATGAAGGGCCAGGTATTCCTTTACATTTTATACAATATATAAAAAGAAAAACAGTTCAAATTTTTTCACAAAAGAAGAAGCTTGATGTAAAAAAATAAATGTATTTTCAACAGAAAGCAACTGACATCAATGAAATCAAATAAAACAAAAATTCATGGAGAATAAATAATATAAGCCATATATTTAACCTATAATGAGGTGGCATAAAAGATTA
>NC_088878.1:18545623-18642148 GCF_032884065.1 Artemia franciscana
TTATTTATTATTAGGCCCACTACTAATGAGGTTAAACGTATTAAGGTAAAACTTTCAGAATAATGTTGAGAGAAATTTTAAGGAGGATTTTGAACTGACCAATTAATTATTATGCTTTCAATCTTAATCTATTATGTCCGAACCTAGATTAAAGGAAAGTAAGGCTCCGACCAACATTTCGAAAAAAAAATTATTCTATTTAAAATAGATGTAGAATTGTCCTTATGGAATTTTCTTAGCCTTAGAATAGGCTACGGGAAAATGAAACACATTAGCTTGAAAAGACCTTCCAAGGAATATTTGGTCTCTTAATCCAGTTCCTGAAGCTTCATTTGCATATCCTAGATAAACAAACTTCCTAGATCTCAAATGCCTCTAAAGGGGAGTGTTGCCAAAATCTTCTGATTTTTATCGGCCCATACTCAGAATCCATCCTTCCTGCATAAATACCATGTTTTTCAAACAGTTCGTGATAACGAACTAGTAGGGAGCGACCCGGCTCAATAGTAACCAAAACTCTAAAAAATGGAATTTTGATGCCAATAGCTACATCAAAAGAATCGCATTTTAATGTTGATTTTAAATATATAAGTTTTATCAAGTTTAGTCTTACCCATCAAAAGTTAAAAGCCTGAGAAAATTTGCGTTATTTTAGAAAATAGGGAGAAACACCCCCTAAAAATCATAGAATCTTAACGAAAATCACACCATCAGATTCAGTGTATCAGAGAACCCTACTGAAGAAGTTTCAAGCTCTTATCTACAAAAATGTGGAATTTTGTATTTTTGCCAGAAGGCAGATCACGGGTGCGTGTTTATTTGTTTTTGTTTTTTTGTTTTGTTTTTCCCAGGGGTGATCGTATCGACCCAGTTGTCATAGAATGTTGCGCGAGGGCTCATTGTAACGCAAATGAAAAGTTCTAGTGCCCTTTTTAAGTGACCAAAAAAATTGGAGGGCACCTAGGCCCCCTCCCACGCTAATTATTTTCCCAAAGTCAACAGATCAAAATTCTGAGATAACCATTTTATTCAGCGTAGTTGAAAAACCTTATAACTATGTCTTTGGGGACGACTTACTCCCCCACAGTCCCCGTGGGAGGGGCTACAAGTTACAAACTTTGACTAGTGCTTACATATAGTAATGGTTATTGGGAAGTGAACAGGCATTTTCAGGAGAATTTTTTGGGTTGGAGGCAGGGTTTGAGAAGAGGGGGATATGCTGGGGGAACTTTCCATCGAGGAATTTGTCATGGGGAAAGAAAATTTCCGTGAAGGGAGAGCAAGATTTACTAGCATTACTTAAAAAAAAAAACAATGAAAAAATAAATACGGAAAAGTTTTAATTTCAGCTGGAAGTAAAAAGCAGCATTAGAACTTGAAACGAACAGAAATTATTACCCATATGAGGGGCTCACCTCCTCCTAATACCTCGCTCTTTACGCTAAAGTATTTTTAGTAATTTCAACTATTTATTCTACGGCTTTTGCGATTCAGGGGTCATTCTTAATGAATTGGGACAAAATTTAAGTTTTAGTGTAAAGAGCGAGGTACTGACGAGGGGGCGAACTTCCTCATATATGTAATAAAAACATGAGAATACAAAAGTTCTTTACGTAAGCTAATTTATAAGTTGCGTATATCTTTTACTAATAGAAGGATTCGTAAAAATTTAAAAGTTCTAGTTGCCTTTTTAATTAGCCGAAAATCGGAGGGCAACTAGGCTTCCTCCCCCGCTCTTTTTTTCTCAAAATCATTCGATCAAAATTAAGAGAAAGCCATTTAGCCAAAAAAAAATTAAATATGCAAATTTCGTTTTAATTATTCCTCTGCGGAGAGCCAAACTCAAAATATGCATTGATTCAAAAACGTTCAGAAACTAAATAAAAAAACAAGTTTTTTTGAATGAAAGTAAGGAGCGACATTAAAACTTAAAACGAACAGAAATTACTTCGTATATGAAAGGGGCTGCTTCCTCATAAATGCCCCGCTCTTTACGCCAAAGTTTTTTATTGTTTTAAAAAGAGAAATTGAGAGAAAGAGTCAAACTTTTGCGTACAGAGCGGGGCGTTGATGAGGAAGCAGCCCCTTTCTTATACGAAGCAATTTCTGTTCATTTTAAGTTTTAATGTCGCTCCTTACTTTCATTCAAAAAAACTTGTTTTTTTTATTTAACATTTTATAAAGGCCCTGTAAAATATAACTGCTTTCGTAACATGACTATTGTCCTCTCGAACTGAAATCTTTTTAATGATCTGAAAGTTAAATCCCTAGGGGAATAGTTTCCATTCTTCTGCTTTTTGTTTCATAAGTTAGTTAAAGTTGCTTTCGTTGTTTAATTTGTAGCTCTTAGTAGCACACTTGACACTAGGCAAGTGGGCTGTTTTTCAATTTTGTAAATATATCATTGTGATTATCTAAAATCTGGTTAATGTCGACATTCACCGGTAAATGTCCGAAATTTCTTTTTCTCAACTTCGATTTAATAAGGTTTACGAATTAGTTTTTTCAGTCTTATGTAAAGTTCGATGGTAAGAGTTAAAGTTAGGTTAGGTTAAATTAGGTTATAAGACTCAGAAATGGGTTAAAAACCTAACCCAACCTAACCTGTCACCCTCAGACCTTGCACAAAGCTGAAAAAGTTGACTGGTATTGCTTACTAAATCCAAGGAGAAAAAAAAATTATGCCGGACATTCACCGGTGAAACGTCGACATTCACTGATTTTGGACATTCAGTGGTAACATACATATATATATATATATATATATATATATATATATATATATATATATATATTTAATTGGAAACACCAGTCCACGACCATGATCATTTAAGTAATCAAATTTTATCGGAAAGGAGTAACTTTCGTGGATTGTCACATAAATCATGTAATCAAACAGTTCGTGGTAACGAACTGTAGTAAGGAGTGACCCGGCTGAATAGTAAACTAAACTCTAAAAAACCGAATTTTGATGCTAAAAGATACATCAAAAGAATTGAATTTTCATGCTGATTTTAAATATATATGTTTCATCAAATTTAGTCTTTGTCATCAAAAGTTAAGGGCCTGAGAAAATTTGCCTTATTTTGGAAAAATGGGGGAAACACCCCCTAAAAGTCATAGAATCTTAACAAAAAACACACCATCGCATTCAGCGTATCAGAGAACCCCTAAGCAAAAATTTCAAGTTCCTATCTACAAAAATGTGGAATTTAGTATTTTTTGCCAGAAGACAGATCACGGGTGCGTGTTTTTTTTTTTTTTTTTTTTTTTTTTTTTTTTTTTTTTTCCCGGGGGCATCGTATCGACCAAGTGGTCCTAGAATGTCGCAAGTGGGATCATTCTAACGGAAATGAAAAGTTATAGTGCCCTTTTTAAGTGACCAAAAAAATTGGAGGGCACCTAGGCCCCCTCCCTCGCTCATTTTTCCCAAAGTCAACGGATCAAACTTTTGAGATAACCATTTTGTTTCGCATAGTCGAAAACCATAATAACTATGTCTTTGGGGATCACTTACTCCTTCACAGTCCCTGTGGGAGGGGCTGTAAGTTACAAACTTTGACCAGTGTTCAAACAGTTCGTGGTAACGAGCGACCCGGTAAGGAGCGACCCGGCTCAATGGTAACCAAAACTCTAAAATCGGAATTTTGATACCAATAGCTACATCAAAAGAATTGCATTTTAATGCTGATTTTAAATATATAAGTTTCATCTAGTTTAATCTTACCCATAAACAGTTACGAGCCTGAGAAAATTTGCCTTATTTTATAAAATAGGGGGAAACAAACCCTAAAAGTCATAGAATCTTAACGAAAATCACACCATCACATTCAACATATCAGGGAACCCTATTGTAGAAGTTTCAAGCTCTTATCTACAAAAATGTGGAACTTTGTATTTTTTTGCCAGAAGGCAGATCACGGATGCGTGTTTATTTTATTTTTTTTTTTTTTCACCAGAGGTGATCGTATCGACCCAGTGGTCCAAAAATCTTGCGATAGGGCTCATTCTAACGGAAATGAAAAGTTTTAGTGCCCTTTGTAAGTGACCAAAAACATTGGAGGGCACCTAGGCCCCCTCCCACGCTAATTATTTTCCCAACGTCAATGGATCAAAATTCTGAGATAGCCATTTTATTCAGCGTAGTCAAAAAACTCCATAACTATGTTTTTGGGGACGACTTACTCCCCCACAGTTCCCGTGGGAGGGGTTACAAATTACAAACTTTGACCGGTGCTTGCATATAGTAATGATTATTTGGAAGAGTACAGACGTTTTCTGGGGGATTTTTAGGTTGGGGGGCTGAAAAGAAGGGGATATGTTGGGGAACTTTTCTTGGAGGAATTTGTCATGGGGGAAAAAAAGTTTCATGAAGGGAGAGCAGGATTTTCTAGCATTATTTAAAAAAAAAACAATGAAAAAATAAATATGAAAAAGTTTTTTCAACTGAAAGTAAGGAGAAGCATTAAAACTTAAAACGAACAGAAATTATTACGTGTATGATCGGCTCACCTCCTCCTAATACCTCGCTCTTTACGCTAAAGCATTTTTAGTAATTTCAACTATTTATTCTACGGCTTTTGTGATTCAGGGGTCATTCTTAAGAAATTGGGACAAGATTTAAGCTTTAGTGTAAAGAGCGAGGTACTGACGAGGGGGTGAATCCCTTCATATACGTAATAAAAACATGAGAATACAGAAGTTCGTTACGTAAGCTAATTTGTAAGTTACGTATATCTTTTACTAATAAATATTCGTAAAAAATTAAAAGTTCTAGTTGTCTTTTTAAGTAACCAAAAAATCAGAGGGCAACTAGGCCTCCTCCCCCACTCCTTTTTTTCTCAAAATCACTCGATCAAAACTACGAGAAACCCAGTTAGCCAAAAAAAATAAATATGCAAATTTCGTTTTAATTATTCATCTGCGGAGAGCCAAAATCAAAACATGCATTAATTCAAAAACGTTCAGAAATTAAATAAAAAAAACAAGTTTTTTTAACGGGAAGTAAGGAGCGACATTAAAACTTAAAACGAACAGAAATTACTTTGTATATGAAAGGGCTGCTTCCTCCGCTCTTTACGCTAAAGTTTTTTACTGTTTTAAAAAGTAGAATTAAGAGAAAGAGTCAAACAAGAGCGGAGGAAGCAGCCGTTTCATATACAAAGTAATTTCTGTTCATTTTAAGTTTTAATGTCGCTCCTTACTTCCCGTTAAAAAAACTTGTTTTTTTATTTAATTACATACAGTAATGGTTATTGGGAAGTACACAGACGTTTTCAGGGGGATTTGTTTTGGTTTGGGGGTGGGGTTGTGGTTATTGGGCTATGTGGGAGGATCTTTCCTTGGAGGAATATGTCTTGGGGAAGAGAAATTCCATGAAAAGGGCGCAGGATTTTCTAGCATTACTATAAAAAAAACAATAAAAAAATAAACATGAAAAAGTTTTTTCAATTGAAAGTAAGGAGTAGCATTAAAACTTAAAACGAACAGATATTATTACGCATATGAGGGATTCTAAAAATACTTTAGCATAAAGAGCGAGGTATTTAGGAGGAGATAAATACTTCGCTCTTTATACTAAAGTATTTTTAGTAATTTGAACTATTTATTCTACGGCCTCTCTGATTCAGGGGTCATTCTTAAAGAATTGGGACAAAACTTAAGATTTAGTGTAAAGAGCGAGATATTAACGAGGGAACAAACCCCCTCATATACATAATAAATATATAAGAATATAAAAGTTTGTTAAGTAAGTTAATACTTAAGTTACGTATATTTTTTACTAATAAAAACGTTCCTTAAAAATTAACAGTTCTAGTTGCCTTTTTAAGTAACCGAAAAATTGAAGGGCAGCTAGGCCTCCTTCCTCACCCCTTATTTCTCAAAATCGTCTGATCAAAACTAAGAGAAAGCCATTTAGCCAAAAAACAGAATTAATATGCAAATTTTATTTTAATAAGTTATGAGCGGAGAGCCAAAATCAAACATGCATTAATTCAAAAACGTTCAGATATTAAATAAAAAAACTAGTTTTTTTAACTGAAAGTAAGGAGCGACATTAAAACTTAAGACGAATAGAAATTACTCCGTATATGAAATGGGTTGTCCCCTCCGCAATCCTTCGCTCTTTACGCTAAAGTTTGACTCTTTGCCACAATTCTACTTTTTAAAACAATTAAAAACTTTAGCGTAAAGAGCGAGGGATTGCGGAGGGGACAACCCATTTCATATACGGAGTAATTTCTGTTCGTTTTAAGTTTTAATGTCGCTCCTTACTTTCAGTTAAAAAAACTAGTTTGTTTTTTATTTAATCTAACATTAAGCACCAGTGTTTTCTACCGGTTTACATGCAAAATTACAACTATGGTTTGAAATTCACATTAGCAGCGTTGATGCGTTTACAAAAAGATGATGTTGTAGATGGTGCATGGGTAAATGGTTCTCTTTACACAAAATCAGACTCAAATCATACTTAAATCATCTGAGAAGGTGCTGCTCTTACAATTTAAATAGAAAAAGTTGAAAATGATAATACATACTGAATAAAATCCTTTTTTTAGATTTATAGATGATGAAATGTATGATTTATTAGCGAGTAAGGGCATATATCAATACGGGTACTACAACTCCGCCTCGAGGCTACGTGAGGAACAATTATGGTCCATCGAAGCGTTTTATGAATCACGTTAAGATCGTCAATGCACCACTGCCGACTTTGAGTTTGCTAAAAAAAAACGTTTGGGCCAAGGAGGCTGTAAAAATGGGGGGATTACTAAAAAAAAAGTCCTGGCAAGTGATGTATTGAAGTTGTTGGATATTGTCTGTAAAAACAATGATAAACTTTACCAGGAACTTTGGTTTGATTTCGGTTATTATTTTTCCATTCCTCACCTGGTGATGGATTTAATTCTTAAAATCATCCAAGAAAAATAGATCTAATTACTGACGTGGAACAGAATTTATTTGTTGAGAGAATACTGAGGGAAGGGTATGCTTTTCACGCGGATTGTATCCTGGAAATTGACCCAACTTGACAAAGCACCGGTGAAAATTCGAATGAAGTTTTTCAGGATATGAACTCCCTTTATCCGTTGGCAGTGTCTCACTACTCTTTAATGTATTGGAATTATTAACGGCTGGACAATCATTGTGACCCAAACTTCCCTGACACTGGCACTGTTGAGGAGAATGGACCACAAGGATGTTTTTTTTAAATTAAGGATGAAAAACCAATGGAACTTCATGACTAGGTGAAGGATTTTGTTTTCCAGTGCATAAACAGACCGGTGAATAGTAATTCAATGAGTCCCTATAATATTTATTTGATAGAGGATGGGGTTATGCACTGGACACCTTCAAAACAAAAGCTTAATGCCGACATTAATCCGACGATGAAATATTGTTGTGCATCAGGTTCTTTTGCGGTGGATGCTGGCCAACGGTTTCAAGGTCACAAAGATTCATAGAGCTCTCCAGTTAAATCAAAAGCCGTTTATGAAGACATTCATTGACGCTTTTGTCAGTAAACGCTCTGAGGCAAAAATGAAGGTTGAAAAAGAAATCTTTAAGCTTAATTTAAATTCACTCTTCGGTAAGGTGTGCAAGAGCTTGTGCCATAGGAGTCGGTGTGACGATGTAACCGACCCAAGAGAATGTGCCCGAATCATTGCCGACCCGAATTTTACATCGTTTACGATCATAGAATCAAATATTGTCCTTTTGCACAGAAAAAAATAAGCGCAATTGTAAATGAAAATATTGGCACAAGTAGTGCAATTTTTAAATTTTAAATACTCATATTGGAATGTTATTACAGTGTGTGAAAGTTCCAGTAATTTGATGAGGGACAGTTTCAAGTCTATTATGGGGACACAGATTCACTATTGTTAAAATTTAAAACAGAAAATTTATTAGACGACTTAGAAGATGGTGAGCACATTTGCTCTTGAATGGACTACACCTACTGGGACGAGTCCATTTATCCAGGGCTACTGAAGTGCCTAGCCCTAAATAAGCCAGATAATCAATGAACTCGGGTGAATATCCATTCACCATATTACCATACAAAGAACATGGTAGCATGAATGATTTGTATCGTGCAATCAGAAGAAGAATCTCCAGTCGTAAAAATAGCACCTTTCAATTTAACTATTCAATGGAAAAGGGCGAAATTTACATTAATTCTACCGTTGAAAATGAGAAGGTTTTTTTCAATGATAATCTGAGAGATGTTTTTGGTTTAAACAAAACATAATCAATGGCATAAATGCTGGATGTACCAGTCTCATGGAATGTATTATTTTTTAAGACTATCCACCCGGCTGCTCATCACACAATTGTACTTTTCTTTCTGCATTATTTGTTGAGACATCGAGAATCGGTATTACCAATGTCCCCCTCTTGTGTGTTCTTGGACGAAAAACCAGTCACGAACACATTCACCACTACAATATAAAGTACCTTCAATATAGTCCAGTAAACACTTCGTATTTGGAACTCAGTCAGTTAACATTTAGAAGTGAATTGTGCAATCCTCTAGTAACAACAAAAGGTTTGGCTGTGATTGTATGTTATTTTCGACCCATTCAGTTAGATAGCTAATAGAGAAAATACTTTTGTTTTTCCTGATTTTGATTGCTATGTTGCAACTCTTAGACCACGACAATAGGGTCATGGATTAAACTATTACGGGGATTTTTTGTCAATATTCAGCTACGGTGTAGGCAATTGGTTTGCTAAGGTGGTTTGCTTTGCGAAACACCTTGCTAAAAATATATTGCTCTGGTCGCCACAGATTTCTCGTTATCTACACCACATGATCGGAGGTTTGGAAAAGATTTTAAAGAAAGTGTTTCACAAGATCTCAGGTCCAGTGAACGATCCCTTGGCAACAATTGAAATCACGACAAGGCCGAAAGGGTTTAAAGAGGACAAGAAACACCTCATCACTCATCAGTCTCAACTCAGGTTGGAAGTGAAAAACATCGCTCTTGTCCATGAAGAAAATGAAACTGAGAGTAAAAATTGTTAGATCAAAAAATGATTTTTTTCTTAAAAATGCTTATCTACCACATAAAACATCTTATCCCTCAGTCACCACATATCTAAATCTTTTCAATGCAGAAATATTGATGTGAGTGTAAAACATGGTTACTATGAGCTATTTCATGCGCAACAACCACTCTCTGAAAAGATTCATTTTCAAATTTATTCCAGTGATGATTATTTCATAGATTTGACTTCCAAATTTATAGATTTGCATGTGATTGTTAAAAAATCCGACAGTGAAAAACCAAGTGCAGCCTAGGGGTTATCCTATAAAAATTGTGTAGCACACAATTTGTTTAGACAAATAAGTGTCTAAATAAATGGAACGTTGGAGAACAGAAGCAACTGTCTTTCAAACTATGCAAGTTATATACAATTTATGTTGATGAATCCAATGTCCTATAAGCTATTGAGAGGTTTAGCTATTGAATATGAAGAAAAAACCGACACTGACACTAGCAATATACTTAGAAATGTGACAACTAAAGATTTACACTTGGTCAGGAAAATTAATCGTGAAATATTTAATATACCTCAATGGTTGCTTCCCAATGTTAAGATTAATATAAAGCATTAAGGTTGGTAATACCCCCTTCAATTTTATTTTACGAAATATAGTTGCCACTGCACCAGATATAACAGCTTCTCTCACCTTGGCAATACTTCATGTAAGAAAACAACAGGTTATGAATTCTGTTGCTTTTGCAATTGGAACAATAAGAACTAGGGGAAACAATATTAAACTGCTCGTTCCGAATACAATCACAAATCAACGACATACTGATAGGGGTTCACGCACCTACACTGATTTTTTCATTTATCAATGGCGAAATTGCTTCAAAACTCGCTTTGGCCTTTGTAAAAAGTGCTGGTGCCATAGGATCTTGGACAAATCCTCCATGTAAAGTAAATGGAATGTAAAAGTAAATGAAATTCTGCTCTGCAATTTATCTTTGATAAATCCTATAGGACCCTATATGAATTGACAATTCAGTCCCTAGATCAAAATCCACAACTCTTTGAAAATAGTTCAACCGATGAAATGCTACAAAAACTCATGGTGTCATTGTTATGGATTTGCTCAAGATACGTTTCTTGCTCAAATGGACACAGTACGCTTAGAGAGTACCTTTGCCGAACCTTTGGAGGAGAGTATAACATTAATCTTGCTAAATCAGTTTGATATCTATTGGGAAATTAACCCTGATGGTAGTGTTCTATTAGACTTGGCACCGTAAACAGAAATTAAATATTCAATTTATTCAATTTTGATTCAAACATGTCCAAATACAAATCCTATTGAATACCTTCGGATTTCCTCGACCATATTCATAGCGTTAACAAGACTCTTATCATTTTTAATAGTAGCCTATCAGCTACAAAGAGAGACCGTTGGCTATACATCTTTCAAACAGCGAAGAATATTGAATTTTTCGATACTCTTGGCCTACCGTTTGCATTCTACACGCCTCACATCAGAAATTTTCTTGATCAAAGTGGACAACGTATTATTCAAAGTCGAGTAACAGTGCAAGATTTATCAACCGAAAGCTCTGGTTTTCATTTTTTTTTCGATGTCACGGATATACTTACTTTGAAGTTCTCAGCATTTATGTAAACAATCCTCGATCAAACGATATTCGAGCGGTGGATTGTTATTTCCACAACTCTTGCAGTGGATTGGAACATCACTCTTTTTTTAATCAATTTGTACATGTTCATTTTTAGCGAGATAGGTCAAAAGTCTTTTACTTTGCTCACGATACGAATGAATCGTTGGGTTGACAACACATGATAACACTTTAGATAAATCTTTTTCCTGTTTTGGGGGTGTTAGTTGGCGGTGAATTTGGAGGTTGATCAATGACATTTACTTTGAGTGGTCTTTTGGTCTTTTGGGCTTTTGAAAGAGCGAGTTCTATTGGAGTCAAGTTGTAGGGTTAAGCCATTTTTCTAGGGAATACTGTTTAGAAGTATCGCGATTATAGGCAGTAAAAATGAAAAGAAACTAACACCCGCTTGAAAAAGCAGTTTTCTTTTAAAACCCTTTTCCTTAATTAGCAACGAAGACCAAACTGCCTTTATATCACAAACACCAAAACAAGAAGAACAATGGGGAATTTCTCAAGACAATGGGAAGCAAAATAAAATGAATAATTCGGCCCAATGTCCAAGGGCCGTCCTCAGCAATACAAAAATAAATAAGAAGAAACAACTTACAAGAGGATAAAATCAATAAAATTAAAATGAAAAGCTATTCAAAAAAGTCCCAGCATCCTTAGCTCAGCGAATTTGAACTTCGCCTGCGAAATTGAACTTCAGTGCTGGCTGAACTTCGCTGAGGTAAGGATGCTGGGACTGTTTTGAAAAAACTTTTCATTTTAGTTTTATCGAGTAACGGTTTGATATATATATATATATATATATATATATATATATATATATATATATATATATATATATATATATATATATATATATATATATATATATATATATATATATATATGTATATATATATATACATATATATATATATATATATATATATATATATATATATATATATATATATATACATATATATATATATATATATATATATATATATATATATATATATATATATATATATATATATATATATATATATATATATATAATATATATATATACATATATATATGTATACATGTACATATATATATATATATATATATATATATATATATATATATATATATATATATATATATATATATATATATATATATATATATATATATATATATATATATATATTACACAGTATATACTACAACAGTTTGGTTACTCAATAGTAACCAAAACTCTAAAAAACGGAATTTTTATAACAATAGTTACATCAAAAGAATTGTATTTTAATGCTGATTTTATATATACAAGTTTTTGAAACTAGTTTATTGAAACTCCCAGCAAATGTTACAAGCCTGAGAAAATTTGCCACATTTTAGAAAATAGGGGGAAACACCCCTTAAAAGTAATAAAATCTTAACTAAAATCACACAATCAGATTCAGCGCATCAGAGAGCCCTACAGTAGAAGTTTCAAGCTTCTATCTACAAAAATGTGGAATTTTTTATTTTTTGCCGCAAGACAGATCACGGATACGTGTTAATTTGTTTTGTTTTTTTTCCCAGGGGTGATCGTATCGACCCAGTGGTTCTAAAATTACATGAGAAGGCTCATTCTAACGAAAATTGAAAGTTTTAGTGTCCTTTTTAAGTGACCAAAAAAATTGGAGGGCACCTAAGCCCCCTCCCACGCTCATGTTTTTACCAAAGTCACCGGATCAAAATTCTGAGATAGCCATTTTATTCAGCATAGCCGAAAAACCTAATAACTATGTCTTTGCGGACGACTTACACTCTCAAAGTCCCCTTGGGAGGGGCTGCAAGTTACAAACCTTGACCAGTGTTTACATATAGTAATGGTTATTGGGAATTGTACAGACGCTTTCAGGGGGATTTTTTTTTCGCTCGGGGAGGAGTTTAGGGGAGGAGATTATGCGGGGGGAACTTTCCATGGAGGAATTTATCACGGGGAAAGAAATTTTCCATGAAAAAGGCGCAGTATTTTTTTGCATTTTTTAAAAAGAACAATGAGAAAATAAATGTCAAAAATTTTTTTCAACTGAAAGTAAGGAACAGCATTAAAACTCAAACGAACAGAAATTATTACGCATATGAGGGGTTTACCTCCTCTTAATACCTCGCTCTTTACGCTAAAGTGATTTTATTAATTTCAACTATTTATTCTACGGCCTTTGTGCTTCAGGGGTCATTCTTAAGGAATTGGGACACAATTTAAGCTTTAGTGTAAAGAGCAAGGTATTGACGAGGGGGGTGGGGTGGACCCCCTCATATACGTGATGAAAACATACGAATATAGAAGTTCGTTACGTAAGTTAATTTGTAAGTTACGAATATTTTTACTAATAAAAACATTCGTAAAAAATTTAAAGTTTTAGTTGCCTTTTAAATAACGAAAAAATTGGACGGTAACTAGGCCTATTCCCTCGCTCCGAAATTAAATAAGAAAAAACAAGTTTTTTCAACTGAAAGTAAAGAGCGATATTAAGACTTAAAACGAACAGAAATTACTCTGTGAGTGATGAGAGGCTGATATGATATGAAAGAGACTGTTCCCTCCTCAACGCCCCACTCTTTACGCTAAAGTTTTTTTACTGTTTTAAAAAGAAGAGTTGAGAGAAAGAGTCAAACTTTAGCGTATAGAGCAAGGCATTGAGGGGGGAAAAGCCCCTTTCATATACGGAGTAATTTCTGTTCGTTTTAAGTTTCAATATCACTCCTTACTTTCAGTTAAATTTGTTTTTATTTGATTTATATATATATATATATATATATATATATATATATATATATACATATATATATATATATATATATATATAATATATATACATATATATATATATATATATATATATATATATATATATATATATATATATATATATATATATATATATATATATATATATATATATATATATATATATATATATATATATATATATATATATACAGAGAGAGAGAGAGAGAGATATTTTTTTTTACACGGAGATACCATAGGTATTCTGTGGTAGGCACAACACTTGACTGGGTAGAGAATTTAACGTGTCGAAACCCTATAGGCAAGTCTGTTCTCCTGATGAGCCCTTGTGTTGGGTTGTTGCCTCTGAATTGTTTATATTGTTTGGTAAATGACGACTTATACTTATTGATGACATGACTGCCTGTTCATGGATTATTCTTTATGGTTGATTGTGTATGGCTATGCTGTTTGACCAATGTGATTGTATGGATGAGTATGTTTATATATATATATATATATATATACATAGATATATATATATATATATATATATAGAGAGAGAGAGAGAGAGAGAGAGAGAGAGAGAGAGAGAGAGAGAGAGAGAGAGAGAGAGAGAGAGAGAGACATATATATATATATATATATATATATATATATATATATATATATATATATATATATATATATATATATATATATATATATATATATATATATATATATAATATATATATATATATATTTATATATATATATATATATATATATATATATATATATATATATATACATATATATATATATACACATATTAACGTGAATGTTAAACTAAAAGAAAAGACGTTATAGGCATCCAGGTTGTCAAAACGGTATGCCTGCAATATCTCAAGAACAGTTAGGCTAAGGGAAAGATGAGACTTTTATGAAGTGCTTATTGGGATGTTCAACTAAATCAAAAGGCATCATATGCATCCAGGTGTTCAAAATGTTGTATCTACAAAGTCCCTGTTTGGGGACATGTCTCTCTTTCTAAATTATGTTCGCTTTTTATTATAATAAAAATATAGGTAACTTTATAGCAAAGGAAGCTTATATACTGGCAATTACCATAACAACCAAGTTCATTTCTTGCATGTAATAGTTGCAAAAATCCTTCTATTTAGAGATTCGGTTTGTATCTAAAATAATGGTTGTTTTGCTTGCGTATCACTATTGGCATCTTTTGGTAAAGTTCGTGGTTTTTAAAACACCTAGCAAGGGAATTCAACATTTGCTAGAGCAAGGTTCCGCATTATAAGGTCCAGTCCAATCCTTTTTAAGATGTGTCTCAAATTCTTTAACTGCATTAGCGTCGTTGGACTGTTCAGGAGTCTACTTATTGAATTTTGTGTTTTTTAAATTTTGGAAATGTTCAAATTAGCAAGGTTTGGACCTAGAGAAGTCGCACAAAATTGTCTAATGGACAATATAGACCTGGACTAGCAAGGTTTGGACCTGGACCGTGAAAATTTTGGACCTGGTTAGTTACAAACGTCTCTCGTCTAACACATTATCTGCAACATCTAAAAGTTTTCAAAGTTTTTAGTCTTTAAATTCAAAAGTCCTTTAATCCTTTTCTGGCGACTTCTTCAATCAACAATTGTGGTCAAGCAACCGACGAAGGTTTTGCTGATTAATGTTCTGGATAAAAATGACCAACCATTGAAATCAAGCTTCTTTGTTAAATCAAGCAGGACTATTATGGCAAAATTAAGGCAGACTATTATGGCGAAAACTTCTTTTGTTCTTACAATATTAGAATTGAGAAAAATACACTTACATTGGCGTAAAAAATTTGTTATATTTATACATGAAAAGTTACTTTTTCTTTTATAATTATCCACCCCTTTTTTATTGTTTGCATGCGCTTTGAGAAAACTCTTTTTCGAGTTTTGTAGATAGTTGTGTAGTTTGACGCGTATACTCAAGAAGCTTTGTTGACTTTGCAATTCAAAAATGTGGTTCGTTTTCTCGCTGAAATTTGTTAAAGTATGCTCTTTTCAAACAGTTCGTGGTAACGAACTGTAGTAAGGAGCGACCCGGCTCAATAGTAAACGAAACTCTAGAAAACGGAATTTTGATTCTAAAATATACATCAAAAGAATCGGATTTTCATGCTGATTTTAAATATATAAGTTTCATCAAATTTAATCTTTGTCATCAAAAGTTACGAGCCTGAGAAAATTTGCCTTATTTTGGAAAATAGTGAGAAAACCCCCTAAAAGTAACAAAATCTTAACGAAAATCACACCATCACATTCGGCGTATCAGAGAACCCTATAGAAAAAATTTCAAGCTCCTATCTACAAAAATGTGGAATTTGGTATTTTTTGCCAGAAGACAAATAACGGGTGTGTGTTTATTTATTTTTTTTTTTTTTTCCAGGGGTCATCGTATCGACCAAGTGGTCCTAGAAGGTCGCAAGAGGGCTCATTCTAACGGAAATGAAAAGTCCTAGTGCCCTTTTTAAGAGACCAAAATATTGGAGGGCACCTAGTTCCCCTCCCACGCTCATTTTTTCTCCAAAGTCAACGGATGAAAATTTTGAGATAGCCATTTTGTTCCGCATAGTCAAAAACCATAATAACTATGTCTTTGGGAATGACTTACTCCCCCACAGTCCCCTGGGGGAGGGGCGGTAAGTTACAAACTTCGACCAGTGTTTACATATAATAATGGTTATTGGGAAGTGTACAGACGTTTTTCAGGGGGGATTATTTGGTTGGGGGGGGGGGGTTGAGGGGAGGGGCCTATGTGGGAGGATCTCTCCTTGGAGAAATGTGTCATGGGGAACAGAAATTCAATGAAAAAGGGCGCAGGATTTTCTAAAATTACTATAAAAAAAAACAATGAAAAAATAAACATGGAAAAGTTTTTTTCAATTGAAAGTAAGGAGTAGCATTGAAACTTAAAACGAACAGAGATTATTACGCATATGAGGGGTTCTAAAAATACTTTAGCATAAAGAGCGAGGTATTTAGGAGGAGATAAATACCTCGCTCTTTATGCTATAGTATTTTTAGTAATTTCAACTATTTATTCTACGGCGGTCATTCTTAAAGAATTGGGACAAAAACTTACGATTTAGTGTAAAGAGCGAGGTATTAACGAGGGTACAAACCCCCTCATATACATAATAAAAAATTTAAGAATATAATTGTTACGTAAGTTAAATCTTAAGTTACGTGTATTTTTTACTAATAAAAACATTCATTAAAAAATTAAAATTTATAGTTGCCTTTTTATGTAACCGAAAAACTGCAGGGCAAACTAGGCCTCCTTCCCCACCCCTTATTTCTCAAAATCTTCTGATCAAAAACTAAGAGAAAGCCATTTAGCCAAAAAAGAAATTAATATGCAAATTTCATTTTAATAATTTATGTGTGGAGAGCCAAAATCAAACATGCATTAATTCAAAAACGTTCAGAAATTACATAAGAAAAACTAGTTTTTTTAACTGAAAGTAAGGAGCGACATTAAAACTTAAGACGAACAGAAATTACTCCGTATATGAAATGGGTTGTCTCCTCCGCAATCCTTCGCTCTTTACACTAAAATTTGACTCTTTGCCACAATTCTGCTTTTTAAAACAATTAAAAGCTTTAGCGTAAAGAGGGAAGGATTCCGGGGGGGGACAACCCATTTCATATACGGAGTAATCTCTGTTCGTTTTAAGTTTTAATGTCGCTCCTTACTTTCAGTTAAAAAAACTTGTTTTTTCTATGTAATTTCAAGGTAAAAGACCAATACAGAACGGACTTTGATTTAGGTCGTGGAGGTTTGGTGACAATGGTGCAACAAAAAGTCGAGGCATCCCAAACCATGTGTAGTTGAATTGCGATGTACGCGATTTTTTAAACATGTTTAACAGAAATAAATTTCAGTGTCGAATTTGGAGTCCCGCTTAGCTCTTTTCTAATATATATATATATATATATATATATATATATATATATATATATATATAATTTATTTATTTATTTGTTGTTTCATTGATTTGCAGCTTGAAACGTGAAAATTTCGTTGAAAAACAGGAAATATATTAGATTATTGTAAATAATAAGAGACCTTGCTGATGTTATTTAAACATGTGGCATATTTTTCTTACAGCTTCTGATAATGATAAAATTCTTACAGCAAGCTCTTTTTTTCAAGGTGAAAGACGAATACAGACGGACTTTGATTTAGGTCGTGGAGGCTGGGGGAAAATGGTACAACAAAAAGCCGAAACATCCCAGGGCCAAGTATAGTTGAGTTATCTTGTATGCGTCTTTTATATGTATTTTTGACAGAAATAAATTTCGGTTGTTCAATTAAGATACTCTTTGGTCCATTCTGCTAAGATTATATATTAATATATATATATATATATATATATATATATATATATATATATATATATATATATATATATATATATATATATAATATATATATGTATCTTTTGTATATATATATATATATATATATATATATATATATATATATATATATATATATATATATATATATATATATATATATATATATATATATACAATAAGAGTCCGAAGGTAATAGGCCTGCAATTGCTTTTGCAGGATGTCGACTTTTGATGGTAGAAGAGTCTTGCTAAGTAGGGAAAATTATGAAATGACCGAGACGGGTCAAGGATTTCATAAGCATTTTCTGCAGACCTTAGAAGATTTCCGTCATGCAATAGTGGGACCCATTGCTTTTTCTGGAGCCATGAAAGTTTCAATGCTTTAAATAATGTAAAATTCTTTGATTTAGAACGCTAGAACCATAAAAAAACTATCCTATTGATATTTTGACTGACAAATTCTGAAGCTTTGAACTTCATTTGTTATGAGTTTCAGTAACTCACTACCCAGAGTTAGAAACATGAAATTAGGGGGTTTAGAATTTATTTATTCAGGTAGGAGGGATGGTGTGTATAGGCACGAAACAGGAATCGTAATGAATAAGAAGGTTATAAGTATTGCCTAGGTTGGAAAGGTATTAATAATAGAATCCGAGTAGCTCGTTTTACAACTAAAAAATGCAAGTTATCAGTTATTTTACAACCAAAAAGTATGTATGACCCTGTTTAACCAGCTGGCAGAGATGGCAGTGACTCAGATGAATCTTACATGCAGTTATTGGAACAAATAGACAGGTTAGAAGTATGGTAGTTTCATTAGAGGATTTAATACTCTGGTTGTTAGAAATAGGGGCAGACCGTATCCTGACCTAGGTAATTTTGGTTTAGGAAAGGAAATAGCCACGGCAATAGACTGCTGCAAAATTTGTTGGTATAACAATTTAGTCATAACTAATATAGTATTTGCTCATAAAATGGCCCATAAGCTAACATGGTATTTAGTTCGTGGTAAGACGGCTAACGTTCTTAATTGTTACTTGACAGTTTTTTTTTTGTTTTTTTGTCGCTATAATGAGGATTGTAAATCGAAGACCTGCAGGATTGATACAAGTTACTAGTGTATTTTGGAGTGCTGTTATTGATGGTAAAAGTAAAGTTCGCTATCTAGTAGTGTTTAGAGTTAATCTAAAGCTAAAATTGAGGAGTAACTACCTTCTAGGAAATTATGACGCGAGGATCATTATTGCGAGGGACTCTCCAGGAACAATTATATGAAACCGGAGAGTTCAAATTTCTACAGTATAGGATATGGACAGAATAATTCTGGGAGAATAGTTTGCGAATTAGTAGACGGTGTCTTAGGAAGGAAAGTTAGAAACATAGCTAGGAATATTTAGCAAAAACGCTTTAAGCTTGGTAGAAAAGAGGAGGAGTTTATACAAGAAGTATTTGAGTGTTAGAACATATGTAAATAATGGAAAGTAAGAGAAATAGACAAGGTATTAAAGCATCAATCAAGGAGACTGGAAGTGGAGGCCATGGACAGGACTGTTGAGCATATGTAAGATGCAGCTAGACGGGATAATAATAATTTAGTGTTGGAATGTGGTAGAATTTTTTTACTGGCCTGTTAAGAAATTGAGAGGAGGTATTCTGTTTGGACTTTACCCGATTAAAGATAAAAACAGGGCCTCGATTAGTGACAAGGAAAGTCTTAATGAATGTGATGAGAGTGAGTACGGTAAATATGAAAGTATTAGCTTTGTTTCTGTAGGAGGCAAATAATTTAACATAGTGATGTTTTTTAGACTTAGAAAGGCTGTTTATAAAGTTCTAAGAGCAGATCAGTATGGTCTTAGGAAGGGAAGAGGGTGCACCGACCAAATTTTCACTTTTAGATTAATAATTGAGGAGTGCCTACGTCAGCAGACTGCTTTAGTACTCAGTTTCATAGATTACGAACGCTACAAAAGCTATGGGAGAGCACTGAATCAATTGGGAAGTTAAACTCTCCTTGACTTAGGTTATGCAGATGATTTGAGTGTCTTAGATAAAAAGTTAGCAAAATGAACGTTTTTTTGGAGGTTTTGGGAGTTCAAGTTGCCAGAATAGGATGGAAAATTAATGGTAAAAAAGGTTTAATCGCTTATGCAAGGAATAAATGAAGGTGAATGGGTAATGTTGGGTTACGAGAAGATCAATCAAGCAGATAGATTCACTTAAATGGAATTATTAGTAAAGGTGTTGAATGCAGTGACGACGTAAAAAGTAGAATAGCTAAGGCCCAGTATCTTATCCTGATTGAAAAAAGCTCGGAGAATAGGAAGATAAAGCTGCGAATCAAGACTAGAATATGGATGGGTATTTTGCATTATTTAGGACCATTGTTCTTGAGACTTTGAGGGTGATATCGGACCTAAAAGGCTAATAATCAAACCTTTGGACGCTTCTGAACAAGAAGTGTATGTAAAATTTTGATCTGATGACGTGGTGGTTACAGGGGCTGTGTAGCAGAATATCGCACGGGAGGGAGGTTTGTTGCCCCAAAATCACTTATGGCCCTTGAAAAGGGCAATCGAACCTCCAATTGAATGAGCCCCCTCTTAAGTTTCTACGATTGCCCCTCACATACAAAGTGGCGGAGGAAAAAGTCTGTTAGCGTTAGCCCTTTTCTGGCACTTAACTAGGTCCCGTTTTGTAGGGAACCAACATTTTTATATCACTTGGTATTTACCAAGTGACCTATAGCGATCGCAAATTCTGTCGGTCTGTCGGTTTGTCGGTCTGTCTGTCTGTCCCGGTTTTGCTAATTTGGACACTTCCAGATAAGCTATGACGATGAAATTTGGCAGGCATATCAAGGACCAGACCAGATTAAATTAAAAATAGTCTTTTCTATGATTCGAACAACTGGGAGGCGGAGTGGGGGGGACGGTTAATTCGGAAAAATTAAAAAAATTAGGTATTTTTAACTTACGAACAGGTTATTGGATCTATTTGATATTTAGAAGGATATCGTGTCTCAGAGCTCTTATTTTAATTCTTGACCGGATCCACTGATATTGGGGGGAGTTGGAAGGGGGAACCTGAAATCTTTGAAAATGATTAGAGTGGAGGGATCGGGATGAAACTTGGTGGCAAAAGTAAGCACAAGTCCTAGGTACGTGATTGACGCAACCGGAACGGATCTGCTATCTTTGTGGGAGTTGGGGGGGGGGAGGTAATTAGGAAAAATTAGAAAAATGAGGTATTTTTAACTTACGAACGAGTGATCTTATCTTAATGAAATTTGATATTTAGAAGGACCTTGTGACTCAAACCTCTTATTTTAAATCCTGGCCAGATCCAGTGTCATTAAGAGGAGGGGAAGGGGGAATCACAGAAAACGCTTAGAGTGGGGATATCGGGATGAAACTTGGTGAGAAAAATAAGCACATGTCTTAGATATGTTATTGACATAACTGGACCAGATCTGCTCTCTTTGGAAGAGTTGGGGAGGGGAGGGTACCTAATTCGGTAATTCGTAAAAATAAGAAAAAATTAGGTATTTGTAACTTACGAACGGGTAATTGGATCTTAATGAAATTTAACATTTAGAAGGACCTCGTGTCTCAGAGCTTTTATTCAAATCCTGACTGGATCCGGTGAATTCGGGGGGGGGGGGTTGGAGGTGGAAACTCGAAATCTTGGAAGACGCTTAGAGTGGAGAGATCGTGATGATACTTGGTGGGAAGAATAAGCACAAGTCCTAGATCCCTGATTGACGTAACTAGACCGGATTGGCTCTCTTTGGGGAAATTAGAGGGGGGGGGGGAATTCGGAAAAAATTGAAAAATGATGTATTTTTCACTTACAAACGGGCGATCAGATCTTAATGAAATTTGATACTTAGAAGGACCTCGTGTCTCAAAGCTCTTATTTTAAATTCCTATCGGATTCGGTGACATTTGGGAGAGTTGGAGGGGGAAATTGGAAATCTTGGAAAATGTTTAGAGTGTAGAGATCGGGATGGAGCTTTGTGGAAAGAATAAGCACATGTCCTAGATACGTTATTGACATAACCGGACCGGATCCGCTCTCTTTGGGGGAGTTGAGGGGGATTTACTAGTTTGGGCACTTCCAGATAAGCTAGGACGATGAAAGATGGCAGGCACAGCAGGGACCCAGACTAGATTAAATTAGAAATAGTCTCTTCCTCGATTTCCATCTGGGGGGATGAGCGAGCGAGCGAACAAGATAGTTGAGAAGAACTTTATTTGTCGATAAAGCAAATGATTGTTCTTCTGAAGTATGGCTAGTGGTCTTGCGGTATGATTCTCGCTTAGGGTACGAGAGGTCTCAGGTTCGAATTTCGGACCCCCCAATTTTTACATGAAGAAGATCCGAAATTAGATACGTTATCAATATAGCGATCGCTGAAAGTTGGCAGGCCAATCAGGGACCTAACCAGATTAAATTAGAAATAGTCGCTTCCCCGATTTGACCATTTGGGGGGAGTGGAAGGACGGCTAATTCGGAAAAATTAGAAAAAACGAGGTATTTTTAACTTACGAACGGGTTATTGGATCTTAATGAAATTTGATATTTAGAAGGACCTCATTTCTCAGAGCTCTTATTTTAAATCCCGACCGGATCCGGTGACATTGGGGGAGTTGGAGGGAGAACCCGGAAAATCTTTGAAAACGTTTTGAGTGGAGAGATCGTAATGAAACTTAGTGGGAAGAAGCTCTTGGCTCTTGGCTCTTCTGACCTCATCACAAGTGCCATATGAGCTCTTGGCTTTTTTTATGGTACTTGGTATTTACCAAGTGACATATAGCAATCACAATTTCTGTCAGTTTGTCGGTCCAGGTTTTGCTAGTTTGGGCACTTCCAGATAAGCTAGGATCATGAAATTTGGCAGGCGTATAAGTAACTAGACCAGATTAAGTTAAAAATAGTCATTTTCAAAATTTGGCCATCTGGGGGTGAGTAGGGGGACGGTTAATTCGGAAAAAATTGAAAAAATGAGGCTTTTTAAACTTTCGAACGGGTGATCGGATCTTAATGAAATTTGATGTTTATATGGATATTTTCTCTCAGAGATCTTATTTTCAATCCAGACCAGATTTGGTGACATTGGGGGGATTTGGAGGGGGAAACCTGAAATCTTGGACAATGCTTAGAGTGGAGAGATCGGGATGAAACTTGGTGGCAAATATAAGCATAAGACCTAGATATGTTATTGACATAACTAGAACGGATCTGATCTCTTTGGGGGAGTTGGGAGGGGGGTTAATTCGTAAAAATTAGAAAAAAATGAGGTATTTTTAACTTACGAACGAGTGATCTGATCTAAAATGAAATTTGAAATTTAGAAGAACCTTGTATGTCAGACCTCTTATTTTAAATCCCGACCGGATTAAGTGTCACTGGGGGGAGTTTGGGGGGAACCAGAAATCTTGGAAAACACTTAGAGTGGAGAGATCTGGATGAAACTTGGTGGGAAGAATAAGCACATGTCCTAGATACGTTATTGACTTTGCCAGGCCTAATTGGCTATATTTGGGGAGTTGGGAGGGGGGTTAATTTGGAAAAATTGGAAAAATGAGGTATTTATAACTTACGAATGGGTTGATTGGCTGAAACAGCTGATTGGATCTTAATGAAATTTGATATTTAGAAGGAACTCGTGTCACAGAGCTCTTATTTTAAATTCCGACCAGATCCAATGAATTGGGGGGGGGGAGGATTTGGAGGGGGAAACCGGAAATCTTGGAAAACACCTAAAGTGGAGAGATCTTAATGAAACTTGGTGGGAAGAAGCTCTTGGCTTTTGGCTCTTCTGACCTCGTCACGAGTGCCATACGAGCTCATGGCTCTTGTTCTTTTCTGCATTGGGAACCTCAGCCCAAGATATTAGAATTCAAGCTTCAAACCGATCGAGAGAAAAGTTTTTAGACACTAATTAACCCCATCTTTCTTAGGGGGGGGGGGTCTGATCTGAGAAACAACTTTTTGTTCGTTCAGTTCCTCTTTGTCCAAGGAGTTATGACTGTAAGTCTAAAACTGATCAGGGACATATACTATTTGACCTTTTTCCGGGTCCTCTTACCCCTTTTCACAACAAAATGTGTGATGCTTTTGATCCAGAGAAAAATCCCTGAAATTTTCAGAGCAATCGCACACCCAAGATAAAACAAACAACCTTCGCCCTTTTCTCTTAAACAAGAGCTAAGAGCTCATATGGCACGTGAGACGAGGCCGGACAAGCCAGGAGCCGAGAGATCATATGGTATGAGCTCTAGCAAAATTCTAAGAATCAATAGATTGATTAAAAAATAAAATCGGAGGCTTAATGCCGGTCAGGATTTAAAATAAGAGCTCTGAGTCACGAGGCCCTTCTAAATATCAAAATTCATTAAGATCCGATCACCCACTCGTAAGTTATAAATATCTCATTTTTCTACTTTTTCCTCTCCCTTCAGCTCCCCAGATGGTCTAATCGGGGAAAACGATTTTATCATATTAATTGGTGCAGCTCCCGGACACGCCTACCAATTTCCATCGTCCAAGCACGTCCAGAATCACCAAACTCGGCAAAGCACTGAACCCCTCCCCCTAACTCACCCAAAGAGAGTGGATCCACTACGGTTACGTCATTCACGTATCTAAGACATTTACTTATTCTATCCACTAAATTTCATCCTGATTTCTTTACTCTAATTGTTTTCCAAGATTTCCGGTTTCCTCCTCCAGCTCCCCCCAATGTCAACAGATCTGGTCAGGATTTGAAATAAGAGCTCTGAGACATGATTTTCCTTTAAATATAAAATTTCATTAAGGTACGGTCACTTGTTCTTAAGTTAAAAATTCCTCAATTTTTTAGTTTTTCCAAATCAACATCCCCCAGCTCCTCCAAAGTGAACAGATCCGTTCCAATTATGTCAATCACGTATCTATAACTAGTGCTTATTCTTCCCATGAACTTTCATCCCGATCTCTCTACTGTAAGCGTTTCCCAAGATTTCTGTTTCCCCCCTCCAACCCCCAATGTCCTCGGATTCGATTCAAATTGAAAATGGGCATCATTTTCGATTCAATCGATTCAAATTCGAATCAAATTGAGTATATGAGACATAAGATCCTTCTATATATCAAGTTTCATAAAGATTCGATCACCCATTCGTAAGATAAAGATACTTTAATTTTCACGTTTTCCAAGAATTCTGGTTTCCCCCTCCAACTCTCCCCAATGTCACTGGATCTGGTCATAATTTAAAATAAGATCTCTAAAGCACAATATTCTTCTAAATATCAAATTTCAGTAAGATCTGATCACTCATTCGTAAGTTACAAATACCTCATTTTTTCTAATTCTTCCGAATTACTCCCTCCCCCCCAACACCACCAAAGAGGGTGGATCCGGTCCGGTTATGTCAGTCACGTATCTTGGACATGTTTTTATTCCTCCCACCGAGTTTCATCCTCAACTCTCCGCTTTAAGTATTTTCCAAGATTTTCGCCCCCCCCCCCCCTAATGATGCTGGATCTGGTCGGGATTTAAAATTGGAGATCTGAGTTACGAGGTCCTTCTAAATATGAAATTTCATTAAGATACGATCACTCCTTCTTAAGTTAAAACACCTCATTTTTTTCAAATTTTTCTAAATTAACCCTCCCCTTCCCCCGACTCCCTCAAATAGAGCAGACCCGTTCCAGTAATGTCAGTCACGTATCTAAAACTTCTGTTCATTTTTCCCACCAAGTTTCATTCCGATCCCTCCACTCAAAGCGTTTTCCAAGATTTTAGGCCCACTCCCCCCAACTCCCCATATGTCACAGATCCAAAGCGGATCCGTTCCAGTTATGTCAGTCACGTATCTTGGACTTGTTTTTATTCTTCCCACCAAGTTTCATCCTGATCGCTCCGCTATAAGTGTTTTCCAAGATTTCCGATCCCCCCTAGCTCCACCCCTTAATGACTCTGGATCTAGTCAAGATCTACATTAAGAGATTTGAGTTACGAGGTCCTTCCAAATATGAAATTTCAACATCTGATCACTCCTTCGTAAGTTAAAAACACCTCATTTTTCTAATTTTTCAGAATTAACACCCTCCCCCCTCCAACTCCACCAAACAGATCAGATCCATTCCGGTTATGTCAATTATGTATCTAGGACTTCTGCTTATTTTTCCCACCAAGTTTCATCCCGACCCCTCCACTCTAAGCGTTTTCCAAGATTTTAAGTTCCCCCCTCTGTCACCAGATCTGGTCGGGATTTAAAATAAAAGCTCTGAGACACGATATCCTTCCAAACATGAAATTTCACTAAGATCCCATCGCCCGTTCGATAATTAAAAATACTTCATTTTTTCTATTTTTTCTAAATTAACTGCCCCCCCCCACATGGTGAAATCGGGAAAAAGAATATTTCCAATTTAATCTGGTCCGGTCCGTGATACGCCTGCCAAATTTCATCGTCCTACATTACTTGGAAGTGCCTAAAGTAGCAAAACCCGGGACCGACAGACCGACAGAATTTGCGATCGGAATATGTCACTTGTTTAATACCAAGAGCCAAAAAACCTCTGTGTATACAATGGTAAATTGTATGATTTAAGAGTCACTTAGATCGTAGTAATTATTCGCAATGTCTTAGTGTAGGGAAAATTGTATTGTGGGCAAATTAAGATTATATGTCATAAGAGATCACAAGGGGACTAGGAAGCTAAAAAGGGCACAAGTGTGGGCAGGGTGTCGTCCAATTACTTTCGACTCTGATAAAAACGTTAGAACTTTCAATTTCCGATTGAATGAGCCCACTCCGAAGCGCATATTTTAATTTTATTTTATTTTATTTTTCACCCACACGATACATAAAGTAAATATGGTGGAGTAAGAATAAATAAATAAAAAACAACACAAAGAGAAAAACAAATACACACAAACAGTCAACGAAAAAAAAGGATAAGACGGTGGTGAGGGGATAGGCGCGCAGAAGCTGTACTAGAGAGACCATCGCTTCCATACGAAGTGACCTGGGAAAAAAAATTACTGAATTAAATTGAATTGAATTCTTTACTTTTGCAGTGTTGCCTCTATGGCCCTTATCGGTCATACATTTTTGCATAACTTACCGCCCTAACCTTATAAACTGTAGGGTATTGTCATCCTTTGAGACATATTACTTAGACCTTTCGAGGTGAACAGGAGGTTACAGAGGCCGGACAGGATCTGTTCACCTCTAGTCCCTTTCCACCCTGAAAAGGGATAAACCGCGCTGGAATTTTAATTTTCGATCCCTTTTCCCCACTTCCATCCGAAGTGGTCAGAGAAAGGTAAAAATACATCAGAGGCTTATGGCATATGGAGTAAGAAATATGCGCCACTAACATAAAGCCCAAGATACATTGTCCATCGGACAAATTTTGGAACCTTTTATAGTTCCGTTCTTAAGCTCTAATGGTGCCCTTTGCATATTTTCAGAGGAAATGGGATGAGAAAAGTCTTATCAAACAACTTACGAGAAATACTTTAATTTCAAAGCTATAGCGGTATAGAAATAATATACCAAATGATCAGTAACTTAATAACACAAAATAATTAACACAGTCTGAATGTTTGGGTGTGAAGTTTCAAGTAACACATTTGTTGTTTTGACTATACTGAAATGCTATGACAAAAAAGGGAAAAATGCAAATGATTTTCTAGGAATTCTTAAGCTAACAGTTATACTTGAATTTTTCCTAACTTTTAGATAAGTTTCATCCACATAAGATTACACCCAAGAAGGTTTTGTGTTGCAAAACCAGAATCGGAAGTCGGCACTACACGAAGCACACACAGAAGGCAAGGACAATCAAAATTATGTAAGTCCAACTTTAACTCCAGTGGTCCATTGGCAAAAATCTTCTGTAGGTAAAACCATTCAGGAATCTTTTTTCAGTTTCTCGTCAGTGGCTGGTGCACCAGACTGGTTTTGTTCCTGTTATCTAACGTTTGATGTCCTCCTTTTGATCACCTATGGGTTAATAAATAGGATCAATAGGATGGAAATGAGTTAATTGTTTACAATTACATGAACGAATAAAAAAACAAAATCCTCTCCAACGTGTCCGCAGGAGGGGCCATATGAGAAAACCAAAGAGAAGCGAGCAAAGTAGGAAAAACCATGAACAAATCTGTTGGCCCATAGTTGGCTGCCTGCCAATAGATTTTGACCCTTAATAGGGGTAATGAATTCTAACGTGCAGCTGAATGACCTCTTTCAGTTTTTCACAAACATTTTTTCCATATGATTTGATTGGAGTAAAAAACAAAAACGAATTCTGTTTTGTAATGAATGGTAAGTCCATAGCGATCAATAACGAAAGCATAAGTACCTAAATATTGATAACATCAAATAAAATAATCAGAATTTTATTCTAAATATGTATTTGTTTCCCGTTTGAAGTTCAAACTTCCCAAGTTATTTCTACTTAATATAGTTTGCATGATTATAGAAAAAGAAGGAAAATAACTTAAAAAGGGGGCAATTTCTATAAAAATACGCCGTGATATTGAGCAATCCTGAATACACATGAGCCGGTATCTGAAGCCACTATAATAAAAATGTTTAAAGTTATATCTTCCTTTCAAACGGATGTGTGTTTTTTTTTTTTTTTTTTTATTATGTTATGTATTTTTTTTTCTTACCTGGAACAATTTTACTGATCTAGTTGTAGACTTTGAAAAAGCTTTTATTATAGTTACAAAGCATAAAGCCGTGAAATATATCGTTTTGTATTCAAAATTAGATTAAAAACATTAGTATTACTAAGAAATGTTCAACCTTTATAGCCTTTCTCATTAACGCCCAATATCAGGAATTTTTATTTGATTTCCTTAATATTAGTTTCAATGCCTTACAAAGTAACGAGATTGAAAGTGTTAAATATATCAGTGTTCACAAATATCAATAATTTTCAATAATGTCCGCTCAGCACTTCGGCATTGCTCAATAGGGTCCAGGCGTCCCCCCAAGAATTTCCCTTGTGGACCCCCCCTCCCCGAAAACTCCCCCCCGTGAAAAATACCCCCCCCCCTCGCATTCCCCCTGGATAATTTCGGATGTTCATTTGAAGAGGAGTTGTAAGTTTTACTCACCTGTTTAAGTCAGAGGCAATTCTATAGCGTTGCCTATAGTAAAGAGCTATAAAAGTTCAATGTATTATTATTTATTTATTTATTTTTTACCAGTGGCACTTCATGGAAGAGGTGATCGTATAAGCTTCGGAATGGGCTCATTTGATTGCAAAGTAAAAGTTCTAGTAACACTTTTAAGAGAACTTTTAAGAGTAACACTTTAAGAACCGAAAGTGATTGGAGGGCAGCAAGCCACCTCCGACACCGTTTTTTCTCCTAACACATCCAATCAAAATTTTGAAATAGCCATTTTTTTCAAAATTGCCCAAAGGTCAAACAACTATGCCTCTGGGTTTGACGCACCCCCCTTCCCCATTCCAGTCATTGGGGTAAGGGCTGTAAGCTATGTAACTTGCTCATTGTTAATATATAAGGTTTTAACGGGAAGGGTAGTCGTATAAACTTTGGAGGGGGCTCATTCAGTTGGGAATCGAAAGTTTCAGAGCCCCCTTTAAGATGCAAAAGTGATCGGAGGGCAACCACGCCCTCCCGGATCCTTTTTTATTATTGTTGGGGAGGTGGAAGGTGCCTCAAAGGGTGCATTTTAATGTCAAAACATCCCAGCTCTCATTGAGCCTCCAGGTAAACGCAGAATTAGCTCTAGAAAAGGGTGGGGGTTGTGGTAGATACTGATACTTAATCCCTCTTGATTTCTGGGAATATTTCTGGTCTATGCTGTTATTATGAAATTAAACAGTAACATTACACCTCAAATTAGTAGAATTTATTCTGTTTAGAAGGGGGGCTATCCTTTCCTATTCCTCAGCCTCCCCTTCGTGGTTATAGAATTTTGGAAGATGCTGATTAGATCGGAAATTGAGAGTTTTAGTCATTTTTATAAGTTGGAAGTGACTGGGGACAAACTAGCACTTGTCCTAAAACTGTTTTGATATCTGGTCCTTTTGTTACGCCCTAGGACATCCGATCGACATTTTGATATACCTATTTTGTACTTTCTCCATAGCCGCTCAATTGCGCATGAAGGGGAATTTCGGGGGAGAATTATCCGGTGGGGCATTATGCAGAAATTTTTTTACGGGCACTATCCGGGGAAAACGCTAGCTCCCACTCAATAGAGCTGAGTACTAGGAGTTCCTATTTTATTTTTCATAAGTAGGCCATTGTTTTGTACATTTTTTGTAATTACTTTACTTTTTTCATTTTTTATTACCTTTCAAAAAATATTTGTCTCTAAGCTTTGCAACGCATCAAAAACCAGACGAAGAGTCTTGAAATATTGACCGTTTTTTCTGCGTTATTAAAAGTATCGTGTTCATGAAACTATACCGTTTCATGAAATGTAATTAAACAAATAAAAAGATTTTTCAACTAAAAGTATGGATGAACTTTTCAACTTAAAACGAACTGAAATTATTTTGTATAGAAGGGGACTCCACCGTCTTCAGCTCCCCGCTCATTAAGGTAAAGTTTTTTAGTCCTTTGAGAAATCTTCTTTTTCCAATTCAATGGCGCTTGTGTTTTTGTAAGTGTTCTTAAGAATCGGGACAAAAAATCAAACTTCAAGGTAGACAACCTCCTCATATAAAGAATAACTTTTGGTCATTTTAGGTTTCAAAGCTGCTCCTTACCCTTAGCTGACAAAACTAGTTTTTTGCTCTCTCTTTTTTTTTATTCAATTTATGATTGTTTTCTAAATCATACACAGGCCCAACCAAAATATAACGTGTGGAACCGGCCCCTTAGACCCTGGTTTATTTTTGTTAAAACGTATGCATCAATAATCTGCTAGAATGTTGGATTGCAATTTAAATTGTGGGCAAAATTTGCGAAGAATAATATTTTTGTTCAATAAGTCCTTAATAAGATTTCTATTGCAAAATTTCAGGTGGACAGAGGGGTATTACTGTTAATAAGGACGGAAATCCTGTGTCACTTTTGATCTTCTATGTGGCTCAAGGCATCACAACAATTCCAATAGCATTCCCTCATCAATAAATACATACATTATTATAATATTTTTAAACACATCAAAATTTATATAAACAGAAAAAGAGAAATGTTAGCATTTATAATTGGTCAAAACAAAGTTCCTAGTAGCATTTGCCCCCCTCCCCTGTAGGAAATATCATGGTGGGGCTTATGGCTTGTCTTGCCTTTTTATGTTTGCACCAGAATGCATGGGAATGTATTGTTTTATAGTACATAGAGCAATATTTTAATTTCTTTCCAAAAAGGCTATACATTACAGGGAATTTGGAGTGGGATGTCCAATCAAATCAAAGGTCACTATACATCTAGGTTGTCAAAAGGACGTGTCTGCAATATATCAGGAACGACTAAGGATATTAAGTTGAAACTTCCAGGGAGTATTAAGGGGAGAGGGTGTTGAATTTGAACCAAAATTGATTAAACAGCGAGCTACAGACCATCGTAAACCAAACTTTTAAATATCTTAGAATAAACTTGCAGTTGTAAAATAGTTGCTATTTGACTCTGACTCAGGAAAAGTAACTTAAAACCAAAAAGTGCGGCACTCCTTCGGACACATATATTGCTTAGGACTATCTGGGATGAGCTTACCCTGGCTCTTACTTTCTGTTTTTCAGGGCTGGCTATATTAATAGTCAAAATTTGAAGGATCGATCATGGACCTTACAAATCTGTCTATATTTGATGGCTTATACTAGTTTTAGAGCTGATTGCATGGGTAAGATATGTAAAACTCAGTATTATAGAGGAAATAACGTAACCTGCTCATGAAGACTGTGCATATATGGTTAAATTCGACCTATTGCTTTAAAATCATTATAGTTATGCATCGTGCAAAACCGTATAGATTAATTCGTTTGAACTTTTGAATGCTGAGTTAGTGATGCAAAAGATTAAAAGAGGTGACGGTATCATAAATGGTCTATAAAATTTGATGTTTCCACAAAAAGAAACAGTAAAGTCACTGCATCTTATCTATTTTCTTGGTATTCTTGTTTTCAAGTTCTTTTGCTTTGATACGCTCTGATCTTATCCCAATCCATGGTGCCTCTTTTCCTTCTGGGTCTGGTGGAGGTGGAGCCGTCCAGTCCTAAAATAAGATCCTGTCTTACTTTCACATAGAAGCAAGGCAGTTAAAATAAAACGAATATCATTTATTCTACTTTTCTTGAACTAGCTAGCCGGAAAATACTACCTGCCTGTTAATCTTGGATATAAATGGTATTTTTGTGCCAATATATGTCCCAACATTTGTTATACACAAATGAATGATGTAGGCTAAGTGAAGTTAAGGAGCCTATAATAGTTAAGAGAGCTTTATGAAAATACACAATAAAACTTGCGAATGACTCATTTGAGTGACTTGAAGGTACTGGTGGAGTTAGTGACAAGTTTGGAAAGGGTTTAAAAAATTAATTCAGATTCAATATAAATATCTAAAATTGAAACAACAGCGTAAACGTCTTCATGCTACAAAGAATTCACGAGTATCGGAAGTTCTACCTACTTTGATGGATAAAACATATGCACTTTATGAAAAGTCTCTAATAAGTCTAATAATAAGAATCTTGATGTTATTTTAAGAAAGTAAACAACTTAATTACAACAATGAACTTAATTACCTAGCAAAAATGCAGAGATAAATTAAATCAGTAGTTGACCCTTAGGCAGTTTTAACTATTGCTGACTTTCTGGATCCTCAATCGGACAATCAAGCTAGCAATAACGGGTGGAAATATCTTACAGAAGTAGTTAAAGACGATCTGCTAGTATCCTGTAGGCATAAAAAATTATCCTTACAAAGAATTAAATAAAAAAAACAAGTTTTATCAACTGAAAGTAAGGAGCGACATTAAAACTTAAAACGAACAGAAATTACTTCGTATATGAAAGGGGCTGCTTCCTCATCAACGCCCCGCTCTTTACGCTAAAGTTTGACTCTTTCTCTCAACTCTTCTTTTTAAAACAGTAAAAAACTTTAGCGTAAAGAGCGGGGCGTTGATGAGGAAGCAGCCCCTTTCATATACGAAGTAATTTCTGTTCGTTTTAAGTTTTAATGTCGCTCCTTACTTTCAGTTGAAAAAACTTGTTTTTTTATTTAATTAGTGAACGTTTTTGAATCAATACATGTTTTGATTTTGGCTCTCCGCAGAGGCATTTGCATATTTTTTTTTTTTTTTTTTTTTTGGCTAAATGGCTTTCTCATAATTTTGATCGAATGATTTTGAGGAAAAAAGAGCGGAGAGGAAGCCTAGTTGCCCTCCAATTTTTTGGTTAATTAAAAAGGCAACTAGAACTTTTAATTTTTTACGAATCTTTTTATTAGTAAAAGATATAAGTAACTTATAAATTAGCTTACGTAAAGAATTTTTCATTTTCATGTTTTTATTACACATATGAGAGGGTTCGCACCCTCGTCAGTACCTCTCTCTTTACACCAAATCTTAAATTTTGTCCCAATTCATTAAGAATGACCCCTGAATCACAAAAGCCGTAGAATAAATAGTTAAAATTACTAGAAATAGTTTAGCGTAAAGAGTAAAGTATTAGGAGGAGGTGAACCCCTCAAATGCATAATAATTTCTGTTTGTTTTAAGCTTTAATGCTGCTTCTTACTTCCTGTTGAAAAAAACTTTTTCATATTTATTTTTTCATTGTTTTTTTTTTTTAATAATGCTAGTAAATCCTGCGCTCCCTTCATGGAAATTTTCTTCTCCTATGACAGATTCCTCGATGGAAAGTTCCCCCAATATATCCCCCTCTTCTCAACCCCTCCCCCCAGCCAAAAAATCCTCCCGTTAACGCCTGTACACTTCCCAATAACCGTTGACTTTTGATCCGTTGACCTTGGGAAAATAATTAGCGTGGGAGGAGGCCTAGGTGCCCTCCAATTTTTTTGGTCACTTAAAAAGGGCACTAGAACTTTTCATTTCTGTGAGAATGAGCCCTCTCGCAACATTCTAGGACAAATGGGTCGATACGATCATCCCTGGGAAAAAAAAACAAAAAAAAAACAAATAAACACGCATCCGTGATCTGCCTTCAGGCAAAAAATACAAAATTCCACATTTTTGTAGATAGGAGCTTGAAACTTCTACAGTATGGTTCTCTGATACGCTGAATCTGATGGTGTAATTTTCGTTAGGATTCTATGAATTTTAGGGGGTGTTTCCCCCTATTTTCTAAAATAACGCAACTTTTCTCAGGCTCGTAACTTTTGATGCGTAAGACTAAACTTGATGAAACTTATATATTTAAAATCAGCATTAAAATGCAATTCTTTTGATGTAACTATTGGTATCAAAATTCCTTTTTTTAGAGTTTTGGTTTCTATTGAGCCGGGTCGCTCCTTACTACAGTTCGTTACGACGAACTGTTTGATTGCTCGACGAGCTGGCTAAAGTGTCTGCGTTATTAAGAACAGTGACTTTGACTAAGCTTGAGACCACAGTAAAATTCATGAGGATTTCCGCAGTGGTGTTGGACTTCTTCATTGTCCAAATTTTTTTGTCATTTTGTTTATTATTTTTGTATTCATTATTGAGTTGAGTTTACCAGATGATCTGAAAATAGCTCATGGAATGGATGCCAATGTTTACGACTGAAAATAATTCATGTGGTAAATATGTCTAAGAATGGAGATAAAAATATATGTGTGAAATTGCCAACCAATATCAATGCTGTTAATTATATCTAATATGTTAGCACTGTTTGTGCTAGTACTAATTTACACAAAAATACTGAATTTCTACAACTAAAATTATTATTTCATCCTAGCCAATTTGGGTTTCCCTATGGAATGCCGAAAAAGAAAATGTTGTTTTTAAAAATATTTATTGATGAATCGCTGGATATTGGCTTTAAGTTCGCGTCTGTATTTTTGAATGTTATAAAAGCGTTTGACTCTATTGACCGTAGTGCCTTTTCGTCATTTATTTAAGTTAATGTTGTTGACGGTTGCTCCATAAACTACAAAATAATGATTTTATTCGTTTTAAGTTTCAATGGCACTTTTTCCCCCAATTTCACTTATGTTAGGCAAAGCATGTCCATTTCCACGTGTCAGTCCTCCTGGCAAAACTTTTTGAATGTAAGCACTGTATCTCATTTCAGATCCTAAATTTTGCCTTTAGGGCAGACTTTTCTTCTTGCTTCAAGTTTGCAGCTGTTTCAATTGATGGAAGATCAGAGGCTTCTAGAGTCAAATCTTCATGGCGTCTGGTCCCGTCACAAGCACTGGAGGTCTGTTGCTACTTTCTTGATTCCTAATCTTGCAATAGTGAAATCTTATAAATTCTTGCGCTCACGACAATACTCATGTGCTAACCCTTTGTCTTGCCTTTGTTCAACCTTTTTTGCCTTTGCTAACCCTTTGTTCAATTGTGTATGGGCCAAGTTTTACTGGAATTTTGCCAGATTGAATTTTACGTGGGTTTGCTTTGTGCGTTCATTCTTGGGTGCATAATTTGTTACATTTAGCTTTAAAATATAATGCCATGATACCTTCCAACATTTTACTTCTTCTCTCCAATGGCTTAACAATATCTTTGGTTTATCTAATTGAACTAAATTAGTTTTAATGTAGTGGTCCAATTGGGAGAAATTGATTTTTTAGGGGGGGGGGGGGGGTCACCGAAATAAAAACTCTGGAGAGATATACGAATGAGAGAACTTTGGGGGGAGTCGTAAAAATGTTGGAGTCTATACATACTTGAATCATGTGGAAGTTGATGCAATTTTTATACTAGTAAAGAGGATGTCCCAAAATAGTTGTAGATGGAAGACTGCAATAGTTTGGTTTAGGAACTGATTCCTCTGTAGTGGTCCATTTTTATTTGAAGATAACATTTTTCAAGTAAAACGTTCATTCCCCAGATTGTTTGAATATTTTACTACTTATAGCATGTTTTAAAAATAAAAATTTTCATAGAAATTTTAACAATAATTTTTTTTTAGGAGCTAGGCGTCGCCGCTTTTAAAACCAGCCACAGGGGTTAAACCTGGAGCTACTAGCCCCTCAAGGCGTAATTAAGCGCACTCGGGTCATGCACAATACTATAGCACACCTGTAACGGTATAGTACACCTACATAATGGGGGGTGTTTACTGTTGGCTGCTACATAATAGGGAATGTTTACTTTTTGTTTTTATGTAATAGGGAATGTTTTCTAAGAGACACTGCTGCTTGTTACGTAATAGGACTTGTTAAAGTCTGCTAGTCAAGCGGGGAATCCCCGGATTTGATAGATTTAAGGGGGTGACGTAATCATACGAGACTTGGTAGCGCAAATGTCAGATGTTACGTAATGACGGCGCATAAACGCGTGTTACGTAATACTTGAATAGACTTCTTCCTTCAAGATTTTAATTTTCTTCAGGATTTAATTGTTTCTTTCAAATTGTTTTTTTTTCTTCGGGATATCATTTTCTTTCAAGTGTGTTTTTTTTTTCTTTGAGATTTTATTTTCTTTCAAGACACTTTTTCACGGAACCTTTGTAATCTAAAGATTTTTTGTCTGCATTAGGATTTGAATATAGGACCAAAGAATTTCTTAATGAAAATGCATCATTACAATTACTCTATTAGACGCACCTGCCAGAAACAGAGACAAGTTTTTACATTCAGTTATTTCTGAGAGCTTTTTATGAAAATGTTAAGTTTCTTAGAGCCAACACTATGCATATTCGTGCCACCTTGACAATATAGGGCTATACCATACTAGCAGGTAATTTCACAGGGGGAAGGTTGTTATTAGAGGTAAAGCTTTATTTATAATTTATTTTACGTTTTAAAAAGCTCCAATATGGCAAAAATAAAAAATTTTGCGTTTTTTACTCGGAGAAAGATCATGGATACGTATGTGCTATTGGAAAGTCATTTTGACTAAACCAAATGTTTATGTTAACCCTTTATTTTGTAGGACTACCTACACCCTTAGGAATAAATACGCTACCTTACGGCATTACTGCTTCTGAAACTCGAAGCTCAATATGAGAATGGATCTTTTATTATTCTAAATTAATTGACTATCTCAGAATTTTTAGAGAATAGCTTTTTGGACTTTTTTCGGCTAGGTTTGCTGTTTTGCAGCACAAAATGACTGAAAACGACACTGCTGTAGGACAGTCTTTGTGGCTAAAATGCATGCCTATGTTAACTGCTGTTTTCTAGGAATACCTGGACCTTTAAAAATAAATGGGCTACCTCACGGTATTACTGTGTCTGATACTCGAGGTTCAATATACTTATGGATTCTTGACAATTATAAAACCATCTCAGATTTTTTATACAATAGCTTTTTTGACATTTTTTGGCTTGAATTATTGTTTTGTCCAACAAAATGGCTGAAAATACCGCTTTGCTATTAGAAGTCTGTTTGACTAAGATACATGTCTATGTTAACCGATATTTTATAGGACTATCCGTGCCTTTAGAAGCAAATACGCTACCGTACGGCATTACTACTGCTAAGGCTCGAGGCCCAATATACGTATTATTTTTAGATAATTCCAAACGAATTGAATATCTCAGAATTTTCACACAATAGCTTCTTTGGACTTCTTTTGGCAGAAATTCTTGTTTTGCACCACAAAACGGCTGAAAATATTGCTTTCCTGTGGGAAAGTTTTTTTGACTAGAATAAATGTCTATGTTAGCCGTCTTTTTGTAGGGCTACCCTCACTTTTAGAAACTAACACGCTATCGTACGGTATTACTGCCTCTGAAATAGGAGGATCAATATATGTATAGTTTTTTGAATGAATTCACAATATCATATTGTTTGAACGAGGCCAATGTATTTTGATTTTTTGTTTGCTTTTGAAACTAATTGTATGTGCTTTTATGTGCAGAATTGTTGTTTTGCACCAAAAAATGGCTTAAAACGCCCCTTTTCTGTGGGACAGTGTTTTTGGCTAAAGTAAATGTATATGTTAGCTGTTTCTTTTGTAGGACTACCTATAACTTCAAAAACGAATGTGCCATTGTACCGCATTACTGCTTCTGAAACATGATTCTTAATATGTGTATATTTTTTCGATAATTCTAAATCAATTAAATATCTTAAAATGTTCACGCAATAGCTTTTTGGACCTCTTTTGGCTAGAATTGATATTTTACTCACCAAAATGGCTAAAAATACCACTTTGCTGTGGGATACCTTTTTTGGCTAAAATAAATGTCTATGTTAACCTTTGATTTTGTAGGACTACCTGCACTCTTAGAAACGAATGCGTTACCGTCCGGCATTACTACCTCTGTTACTTGAGGCTCAATATGCTATGAAATTTCAATAGTTCTAAATCAATTAAATATCTAATAATTTTCACATAATACCATTTTAGCCTCCTTCTGGCTAAAATTGATGCTCAGCGCCACAAAATGTCTGAAAACATCAAGTTGCTGTGGGACAGTCTTTTTGGCTAAAATAAATGTCTACGTTAGCCGTTTATTCTTTAAAACTACGTGCACCATTAGAAACAAATGCTCTACCGTACGGCATTACTGCTTCTGAAACTCGAGGCTCAATATGAATATAGATTTTCAATAATTCTCGACCAATTTTATCTCAGAATTTCCAAACAATAGCCGTTTGTACTTATTTTGGCTAGAATTGTTGTTTAATACCACAAACGGCCTGAAAACACGGTTTTGTTGTGGGATAATCGTTTTGGTTAAAATAAATGACTACGTTAATCATTATTTTGTAGGACTACCTGTACCTTTAGGAACGAATGTGCTAACGTACGTAATTACTGCCCCTAAGACTAGAGGCTCAATATACGTATAGGTTTTGATAATTTTAAATCAATCGACTATCTCAGACTTTTCAAACACTCGGATTTTGGACTTCTTTGGCAAGAATTATTGTTTGCACCACAAAATGGCTGAAAACACTGCTTTGCTGTGGGAATTTTTTTTGGCTAAATAAATGTCTATGCTAGGCGTTTAAACTATAGGACTACCTGAACCTCTAATGACGAATGTGCTACCCCACGGTACTACTGTCTCTGAAACTCGAGGTTCAATATGAGTATGGATTTTCGACACCTTTAAATCAATTAATTGTCTCAGAATTTTCACAAGATACCTTTTTTGATAGTTTTGACTAGAATTTTTGTTTTTCACCACAAAATGGCCAAAACAGCCTCATTGCTGTGGGAAAGTCTTTCTAGCTAAAATAAATGCTTATGTTAATCGTCATTTTGTAGGAATACCCGCACCCTTAGAAACGATTGCGCTACTGTACGGCACTACAGCCTCTGAAACTCGATGCTGGATACGCGTATTGTTTTCGATAATTACATATAAATTAATTATCTTAGAATTTTCACACAGTAGCTTTTTTGGACTTCTTTTGGGTAGAATTCTTATTTTTCACCACAAAATAGCTGAAAATGGTGCTCTGCTGTGGGACAGTCTTTTAGACTAAAACAAATGTCAATATTAACAGTTACTTTGTACGGATAACTGCAGCTTTAGAAACCGACACACTACTGTAAGGTATTACTGCCTCTGGAACAGGAAGCTCAATAGGTGTATAGTTTCTTGAATCAACTGAATATGTCAGAATGCTCAATAAAGACTAACGTATATCGATTTTTTCTTCTTAAAACTAATTTTATGTTAATTTTTTCCTCGGGAAACTTTTTGTATTTTTTTTTGTCTTCATGAAATTTGTTTATGTTGAGATTTAATTCGTGGAAAATGTTGCATAATGATTTTTCTCTTCGTGAAACTTTTCTACGTTAATATTTCTTGAAACTAGTTGGATATTGATTTTTTTTTTGTTAATGAAACATTTTGTAGGTTGAATATTTGTTCGTGAAACCTGTTGAATGTTAATTTTTCCTCGTGAAACTTGTTGTACTTCTGTTTTTTCTTCGTGAAACTTGTTTTACGTGGAGTTTTTCGTGAAATTTGTTTTATCATGATATTTTTCTTAATGAAACATGTTACAGGATGTTTTTTTTTCGTGAAACTTATTGCATGCTGATTTATTCTTCGTGAAATATATTTTATGTTAATTTTTTCTTCGAGAAACTTTTTGTATGCTGATTTACTTGAAACTTGTTGTATATTGTATTTTCGCCATGAAACATGATGCTTGTTGATTTTTGTTCGTAAAAATTTGTTGCATGTGGATTATTTCTTCAGGAAACTTAATGTATCTTGCTTTATTTTGTCCAGAAACTTGTTATATTTTTATTTCTTCTTCATGAAACATGCTTTATGTTGATTTTTCTCATCATGAGACTAGCACGTTGATTTTCTTCTCCTCGTGACACTGGTTTTGTTTGTAGAATCTGTTGTGTGATGATGTTTTGCTCATGAAACTTAATTTACGATAACATTTTTTCTCAGTGAAACTTGTTGCATGTTGGTGTTTTCTTTGTGAAACTTGATGCATGCTGATTTTTGTTCGTGAAATTTGCTGTAAGTGTATTATTTCTTCAAGAAACATAATGTATCTTGATTTATGACTTTGAGAAACGTGCTGTATTTTTATTTATTCTTCATAAGAAATTTCATGATGTTTTTTCTCTTCGTGAAGCGTGTAATTTGAATTTTTCCTGTTGAAACCCATTTTATTCGTTGAACTTGCTGCGTGCCGATTATTGTTCTTGAAGCTTAATTTATCTTGATATTTTCTTTGAGAAACTTGTGTGATGATTTATTTTTTAATGAAACTTAAATTATCATGATGTTTTTCTTCGTGAAACTTTTTGCAAGTTGTTTTTTTTCTTCGTGACAGATGACTAGTACTGATTTTTGTTCGTGAAACTTGTTGCATGTAAATTATTTCTTCATGAAACTTGATGTATCTTGATTCATGCCTTCGAGAAACTTGTTATATTTTTTCTTCAGGAAACTTGTATATAAAAATTTAACAAACAATTAGTTTCAGGAAAAAAAATCAACATACATTGGCCCTGTTTGAGAATTATGAGATAGTCAATAGATTCGAAAACACTATACACAAATCAGGCCTCCTGTTTCAAAGGCAGTAATGCCGTACGGTAGCGCGTTGGTTTCTAAAGGTGCAGGTAGCACTGCAAAATAACAGTTAACAGAGACATTCATTTTAGTCAAAAAGACTGTCCGACAGCAAAGTAGTATTTTCAGCCTTTTTGTGGTAGAAAACAAGACTTCTAACCAAGAGAAGAGTGGATTTTTTCCTTCCTGAAACTTGTATATTTATTTGTCTCCCTTTGAAACCGGTTTTGTTCGTGAAAATTGTAGCGTGATAAATTTTGTTTGTGAAATTTAAGTTATCTTGATATTTTCCTCTTCGTGAAGATTGTTGTATGCTGATTTATTTTTTTGTGAAACATAATTTATCATGATATTTTTCATCGTGAAACTTTTTACATATTTGTTTTTCTTCGTGAGACATGATGCATGCTAATTGTTGTCCATGAAACTTGCTGGATTGCTTGATTTTCGATTGTGAAAGTTTCACGAAGAAAAAGTAAAAATACAACCAGTTTCACGAGGAAAAAATCAATATGCAACAGGTTTCTCGAAGGAATTATCAACATACAACATTTTTCATGAACAATTTTTTTTTTAAATATACAACTAGCTTCACGAGGAGAAAAAAAAATACTATAAAACAAGTTAAATGAAGAAAAAAATCTATATGCAACATGTTTCACGAAGGAAAAATCAACATAAGACCAATTTCATGAAAATAAGATAAAAATACAGCAAGTTTCATGAGTAAAAAATTAACATACAATTAGTTTCAGGAAATAAAAATCAACATACATTGGCTCTGTTTGAGAATTATGAGATAGTCAATAGATTCGAAACACTATACACAAATCAGGCCTCCTGTTTCAAAGGCAGTAATGCCGTACGGTAGCGCGTTGGTTTCTAAAGGTTAACATTTCACGATTAACATAGACATTCATTTTAGTCAAAAAGACTGTCCGACAGCAAAGCAGTATGTTCAGCCTTTTTGTGGTAGAAAACAAGACTTCTAACCAAGAGAAGTCCAAAGAAGCTACTGTGTGAAAATTCTGAGGTAGTCAATGTATTTTGAATTATCGATTAACAATACGTGTATTGACCCTCAAGTCTCAGAGGCAGTAATGCCGTTTGGTATCCTATTCATTTCTGAAGGTGCAGATAGTCCTACAAAATAACGGTTAACATAGAAATATATTTTAGGTAGAAAGACTGTCTCACAGTAATGTGGAGTTTTCAGCAATTTTGTGATGCGAAACATAATTCTAGCCAAAATAATACAAAATTCTATTGTTTGAATATTCTGAGATAGTTAATTGATTTAGAATTATCAAAAATCTATACACATATTGAGGCTTGAGTTTCAGAGGCAGCAATACCATACGATGGTGCTTTCTTTTTTAAAGCTCCAGGTAGTCCTACAAAATAGACTGCTAACAAAACATTTATTTTTAGCCAAAACGACTGTCCCACAGCAAAGTAGTCTTTTCAGCCATTTTTGGTGTAAAACTACAATTCTAGTCAAAAGAAGTCCAACAAGTCATTGTATAAGAATTCTGAGATATTTAATTGATTTAGAATTATCAAAAACTATACGCACATTTAGCCTCGAGTTTCAAAGACAGTAATGCTGTACGATGGTGCATTTTTTTCTAAAGGTGCAGGTAGTCCTAGAAAATCACAGTTAACATAGTCATTTATTTCAACCACAAAGACTGTCCTACAGCAAAATGGCCTTTTGAGCTATTTTGTGGTGCAAAACAAAAATTATTGCCAAAAGATGTCCAGAAATCTATTGTGTGAAAATTCTGAGATAGTTAATTAATTTAGAATTATTGAAAATCTATAGCATATTGAGCTTCGAGTTTCAGAGACATTAATGCCGTATGGTAGCGTATTTGTTTCAGAAGGTGCAGGTGGTTCTAAAAAATAATGTTTAACATACACATTTATTTTGTTTTGTTTATTTGACATTTATCTTAGCCAAACAGACTGTCCCATAGCAAAGTGGAGTATTCAGCCATTTTGTGGTGTAAAACAAAATTCTAGCCAAAAAAGGTAAAAAAGCTATTGTTCGAAAATTCTGAGCTAGTTAATGGATTTAGAATTATCAAAAATCAATATGCATATGGAGCCTTGAGTTTCAGAGACAGTAATCCTGTACGGTACCACCTTTGTTTTTAAAGATACAGTTAGTCCTAGAAAATAACGGTTAACATAGACATTTGTTTTAGCCAAAAAGATAGCTCCATAGCAAAGTTGGGTTTTCAGCCATTCTGTGGTCCAAAACAACAATTCTAGATAAAAGAAGTCCAAAAAGTTATTGTGTGAAAAATCTTAGATAGTCAATTGATTTAAAATCATTGAAAATCTATAAGTATATTGAGCCTCGAGTTTCAGTGGCAGTAATACCGTAATGTAACGCATTAGTTTTTTAAGATTGCTGCTTGTCCTACGAAATAAAGGGTTGACATATACATTTGTTTCAGCCAAAAACACTGTCCCACAGCACACATGCATCTTTGAACTTTCTTCTAGCAAAAATATTTTTTTATTATTTTTGCTTATAGGAGCCTCGTAAAACGTGAACTGAGCCGTAAAATAATACTTTACCTCTAATAACAACCCTCCCCCTCTGGAATCCCTTATGGGCTGGGCTTCCACATATTTTCACGGTGGTGTGAATATACATAGCCTTGGCGTAAAGAAACGTATCATTTTCATTAGTAGTTCTCAGAAATAACCGAATGCAAAAATGTGTCTCTTTTTCTTGCAGGTGTATCCAATTGAGTAATAGAATCGATACATTTTCATTACTACCTCTCAAAAATACCTCCTTATAGTTCTTAAATTTATCTCTAATAACAACCCTCCTCTCTGGAATTGATTGCTAGGGTTCCCACCTTTTCTTAATTCATTTCTTCTTTTTTTCGTTTTTTCGTTTGTTGTGTTTTAATTGCTTTTTCTATGTTTTAATAATGCTTGTAAGTTTTTTTTGTATTAGTATAACTTGCATGTACAAAAGCCTTCATTCTCTAGATTTCTTATTCCTGGATAAAACCTTAATGTGTAATTATTTACGCAACGAAATATCTCAAACCAACGCTATGCAACATGTGCTATGTAAATTAACCTGCCTTAATGTATCTAACAGAGCAAAAATCAATAACACTGGGATGCTTGTGATCTCATGTGAAAAGGGTTGGTAACAAGTGAATAATCTAATTGTTCTAGAATGTGGGAACAGGGGATTCTTCTTGTGTGTAATTGGTTGTCATGTAAAAAGTATTCCTCGAATCAAAATATTATGAATAGTTTGGTGGTCCAGATTGTTAAGGCTCATGTCTGGTCATTTAAGACATCTCTGGTCTTATATTCAAATCCTAATGCAGGCAAAAATCTTTAGATTACAAAGGTTCCCTAAAAAATGTCTTGGAAGAAGATGAAATCTCAAAACAAAACGCCTTGAAAGAAAATGAAATCCCAAAGAAAAAATCGCATTGAAAGAAAAAATTAAATCCCGAAGACCAAAAAAATCTTAAAGTATTATGTAAAACGCGTCTGTACACCTTCTTTGTGTAGCACCCCACATTTGTGCTGCCATTGCATCATTTAAAATAAATCTATTAGGTCACGCATGATTACGTCAGCCCCAGTAAATCTATTAAAATCACGTAAAATTTTATCATATCCCACGTTTGCACCATCATTACATAACACCCACGTGTGTGACCCCCTTCAGTTACATCCAGGGGTTTCCCGCTTGACTAGCAGACTTTAACAAGCCCTATTGCGCAACAAGCACCAGTGTCTTTTAGAGAACATTCCCTATTACATAACAATCAAAAGTAAACATTCCCTATTACATAGCAGCCAAAAGTAAACACCCCTTATTACGTGGGTGTATTATACCGTTACAGGTGCGCTATAGTATTGCGCAAGACCCATGTGCGTTTAATAACGTCTAGAGGGGCAAGTTGTTCCAGGTTTATCCCTTATGGCTGTTTTTAAAAGCAGTAAGGTATCATCACTTTTTTTGTCACTTACTTCAGGGAATATAGGGGGGCTTTTTCCATGTATCCGGACTTGGTAGAGCAAATAGCTGTAGATGTACATTTCATTCGGTGAAACATAATGGAATGAAATAATTGTGTCGGAACAGCATTCTTCACCCTGAAATGTAAGTAAAAATACACCTAAATAAGCAGCATCAGAATCATTATTGAAATTGAGTTGTAACTATGAAATGTCTGCTGACTATAACCATACCTTTGTGATTCCATACAATTTAACAGTAAAAATCGGCTGTGTTCTGCTAAAACCTAGTGTCTGCATAAAACCATTTTATTAAGATAAGAATGGATCTTTCCTAATTTCACCACAGCCAAGTTCAACGGCACAGTCAAAATGTTTCATCTCTATTTTTGATATACAACCTAGTAACTAACTACAGGAGGTAAACAGGATTCTACAGGTTTTATCGAGCTAAAATGCAGACACAATAGGGTGAAGAAGAATAGTGTTCACGTCAAGTAGAAAATGTAGACAAAGATGAGAAAGAAACCGACTATGTATAATGTGTTTATAAAATTCAGAACGTTCATTCAATTCTCACGTTCCAAAAAAAAAAAAATCCATTTTGCGACTTTCTTAAAAACATGGAAAATACAGATACAAGATTTTGGCAGAGTATAGCCCAAATAGTGCCTTCACTAGTATTTTTAAATTTCATAAAGATTCGTTAAGAAAAGCTGAGAGTCTTAAATTTTCATAAAACGTAAAATCTTTATAAATTAGACTTCTTGTCAGAAATTTATAATTTAGATATTATCGCTATTGCCGATGTACAACCTCAAAACTCATAAATGTTAAAGATTAAAAATTTCTTCCCAGTCTATTAAACTAAGATATGAAAACCACCCTCTCGGTAAGAAAATTAGCAAGTTTTTTTTTCTCGTCCGTAATCTTTTATATCCAACTGGAATCTTAATTCCACGTTTAACTCCCTTTGACGAAATAATACGGATACCCATTCGAAGTACATTCTTATCACGTCTTTTTAACCTAATTTTCTTATGCTGATCTTATTTTTCTCCTAATCAGAAAAATGCTGACAAAAAAAAATTTGTTAAAAGTAACATATGCGTCTTGATTATGCACAAGCATAACACTCAAATCCTAGAATTTTCATGTTTGGTGACGTAATACAAACAATTTGAGATTTAACTTCATCTATAACATTTTTAACTTGAAACATATAATGGACGCAGTTACTATTTCAGCCTATACTTATCTCATGCGGCAAAAGTTAAGCAATTCCTTACAATTATTGGAACTTGGTATATTCTAACCAGCTTAAGTCTATAGAAAACATTGATCTCCTGTTTATCGCACAAATGATGTTGATAAAAAGGTTTTTTCTCTTCAAGGTTTCATAAGGTACTTAAGGTGTTTTATTTTTTTAGAAAAAGGAGTTAAAAAGTTCTCTAATGGTAACCGTTATTTAACAAAGTTGAAGATATATATTCTAATAAACCCAAGAAGTGATGCAGATAAATTAATATATGTTGAAGACCTCGTCAATAATTAATCTAACTCCGCGAGCTGATTGGAAATTACGTGTCACTTCCTTCATTAAAAAGTCCCCCCTTTCACTGGCTCAAGTTAAACCCTTTCTACCTTTGACGTTATAAATAAAACCCAAAGGTTTAGAAGCTGAAGCAGTAGGCCCTTGAATATCCAATTGCTTCGTGCACAACCCATTGAAACAAAATCGTTGAACCTTTAGTAATTGTTTCAAATCAAGGCATAAGACCATGTAAAATTCAAAGTTTTTTTAAAACATGGTTTTAGAACAGTTTCCCCCGAACAATTCTACTAATTTGAGTGTCACCAATGTACGCTCCATACTCCAGTATTTTCAAACTATACCAAGACTGTCTTTGTGACTGGCTGAAAGTTAAAGTTAGGTGGTATGTAGAAGTCTGCCAATTTCTTAATTTAAAACAAACTTCCAGCTATCTTGTTCACCTATTGTGTTCACCCTGTTCAAACCTATCCACGCTATCTTGTTCACTTAGTCCTCACGATCTCAAACTGTAAAGAAAAGAAAAATATTTGACAAAACCAAGTCTTAGCTGACCTGGTCAGCTTTTGCCTTGGTTGACCGGAATATCCGGATGCACTTATTATGGGAAAACTTTGAATTTATCTTAAACTGTTAGTAGATATTGTAATATCTTTCCTCATCTCTGCTCTCTGTTGTGATATAATATTGTTTTTTGTATTTTTTAAGTTGAATTTAATAAAACGAATTTCTCTCTGGCACGAATATATCACAAGTCAAAATACAGAATATATTTTCTGATTCCCTCCCTGTTTATTGTGGACTTCCTGAAGGAGCTTTGTTCGAACATTTTTTACTCCTAATAATGGTTTATAAAATTTTTAATGAGTTCTCTTAATTATTGAAAAATATGGATGACTTGTTTATCCTCCAACTATGTCTTAGGAAAAATTAAAAGTGACCTCTTGAAATCCTAACTCATAATTAGTACTCGACCAAGAATCTAAGCATGAAAGTAGACTTTCTTTAAACTTCCTAAAGTCTACTCATGTATTCAGACTCTATCATGCCCAAAATCTTGACTTAACATGTCAAAATCCTTGGTACCACTGCTCTAAATAGTTTTAAGTGGGATATGCGTCTTTCTTTTATCATCAGCCAAGCATAACTATTTAAGGATAAACTCCCAGCATGTTTGCTTATTCTTTGTATGACTGTTATTGAAATGTGCCAGTAAAGGATGTCATCTGCGTCTTTTCTTTGAACTTAGCAACAAAATCTTTTGGTTTAGAAGTATTCCCTTTGGATGGTTAAAAAAAGGAGCTAAGACTCCATAGTCCTTCCTCCTTAAAGCTGCGTCCCATCTCACCTTAAAAGAATGAAGATATAGTATTTGTTGGCATTATTCTATGTCCATCATTTTCAATCCCGCATCGTGGATGTTCTACCAAATTTTTTCACAAACCTAATAGATTCCCCCCACCCAATTAACCTCTTCAGTTGTTCGAACTTACTCACGGATTTACACTGAGAGAGGATTTTAAAGAATTTTCTTCACCTTTATCACGGAGCATCCTAAGAGACTCTAGTACCTGTCCTAAAATTAATATGACTGCTTCATTTCTTTTTCTTTGTCTTAGTTTCACTTATTGTCAGTTCTTGTATCGAAATATGTTTTCAATTTATTTCTTTTCTTTTCCTACTCTGTGACGCAATTTCAGCTCTAGTTGTTTTATGTTTCAACTTGTGAGCCCTTTTTTTCTTTTTTTTTCACCCTTAGGCTCCAGTTTAGAAATAATTATTACCTTATGTGCTTTGTAGTAGATATTTCTGTAGTACCAATGATCACTAATGGTGCCTGGCACTATATGAAACGCAGGGCTAAACGGTAAAAATCTTTCTTTTCCCTTTTCGTCTCTTGAGTCTTTCAGAGTTACTCCAACTTTGTTCAGACATGAAGCTATAAAATTTAAAAGGATGAAATAAAAAGAAAAAACACAAAAGATAAAACTTTTAATTAAGATTCTGAAAAAAATGCACTAATAAAAGTCCAAATATTTCGGTTTTCTTCGATTCTCCGAAGCTTAATTGTTTTTCTGCGATATTAGAATCAAACAAGACTGGTTTTTTTTCCAACTAAACTGTTGTAAATATCTTTTAAACTACGATCTTCCTCGTTGCTGTTTATGCTATATTTATGTTATGTTTTTTATCTGTTTAACTTCTTTAAAACTTTGTAACGGTCAAACGCACTTTTTTTTGTTTGACCAAACTTTATTTTATAGTGCAGAAGATGAAATAACTACTAAACAACAGCTGAATACAGAAATCTGTTTCCTATCCTAAGCTTTTGGTAGAAATTTGCTGTTTTTATATGTTGTCAGACCTCAGCTTCTAAATTCTGGCCATGGTAAGGGGTTCAGGACAGACCATTCCGTCTATTTTTCCGTATTATCATACATCTTTTCCAGTATTTAGTCAAGATTTTACAGTCAGTTGAGGTTTAAAAGTTGATTTGATATTGCATCTGGCTATTTTCAAAATGAGGCCCCAGAAAAGTCTCCAAGAAATATTTTTATCGGCTCTGGTCCTAAAAACCCCAATGGACAAGAAGAAATTCAGACGAAACTTTGGTTTCCCTGAAAATGAAATTTGATAGTTTTTCGAACAATTTTTTATTTTTGAGCCCCTCAAACATGGTAGTCCAAATCCTTTTTCCCATATTCACTTGAATATTTCGTTGGATAGGTGCTTAAGCCAAGCGGACCACACATCTTTATGTGAAGGGAAAGGATCTAAAGGTGATAGTGCTAAAAAGCCCATAAATGAGCTAACACCTTGCATCTCTTTATGAATTTCAAACTTTCAACCGTAAATCCCCCGGTCAAGAGGCACGTAAAATAAGAAAAATTTAATTTGAGGGCAATGTCTTCCCAAGAAACGGACCTAAAATGGGCTAAAATCTTTTTTTTAATCGACTCAAGAATTGTTTCCTTAATTCAACGGAAAAAAGACCCCAATGAAAAGAAAACGCAAAAAATGTCACGTAAAAAAACTTTTTTTTCTTTCTGGACGGCTTGAAACTTACACCTATGAGTTCATCAAACAAAAAAATATTTATTAATAATAAGTTAGGTGTGAAGACCTCAAAACTGGAACCAGAAACCTTTTCTCAAATCGCTTGAAACTCCTATCTGAAAGTCTTTGTGTCAAGGGAGTCCAATCACAAAAAAACTGATGTAGATGAAAATGGGCTTAAAAAAAGTTGACTAACTTTTTTCTTAAAATTTAAGAATATAAAATGTACAAGAATTTAGTTGAGGGACACGGATGGGCTGCCCCTCAGAATAGTGACCTAATAAACAGTTTTTTTATTGGATTGAAGCTTTTAAGGACCTTTGCTTGGGCTAAAGAGACCGTGCATCTTTTTTTGGAAGGGGAGAGGGTTTTAGAGGATCCAAAAATTTGCCAAAATATTTGTTGTTCCTGCTCAGTTTTAAACATAAACGCGCAAGTAAATAGGCCAAGAAGACCTTAATGAACAAAGAAGAAATAAAATTTTGGATCCTCACAGAATTAGTTTGAGGCTATTCCCCCTCCCAAAAAAGTAATTGGCTATTCCCACCCCCCCCAAAAAAAAAAATTGTGCCCAGAAAGGTAGCTTATAACCAACGTCCCTAGATCATAGGGCAAAAAGGAGTCCAATACATATAAGAAAATATTGATTCCCCGAAAAAGGTGAATCAATAAAAGAATCAATTTCGGGCCTGAACGACTTCAAACTTACATTCTTAAATTTGATTTCATAGGACTTAGTACAAAAAATGATAATTAGGTTGTTACACTGGCCCCCAAAAACTGAGCATATTAAATTTTTTGTTTTGTTTATGATTGGCTTGAAGCTTTTATATGACTTTTCTTGAGCCAAGAGGATCTTATTTCCCAGGAAAAGAAAAAACATCAGTTCAGCTGAAGATTGTTAAGAAAAAGAAGCCCATAAACTGTTTCCTTTTGAACAAACTGGAACTTTAAACCGAAGTCCATGGGCCAGGTGGAGCCTTATGTACACAAAAATTTAATTTAGGGGCAAGGCTCCCATCATTTCGTTTTAATTTTCGGCTATTATAGGCTTGAGTTTGCTCTTTACTAGGTTGTGGCAGACGCCGCAACCAACATGGAGCCCAAACTTTTTTTTTCACTGATAAGCTTGAACCTCTTAAGAATATTTGACTTGCCTAAGGAAAACACATATATACGTGTATGTTGGGAGTAGGAGGATGTAAAGGGGCCCAGGAATAGGTTGAAAACTTATCATCTTTAATCACTTTCTTTTATCAGTTTATAACTTATAGCCGCACAAGGAGGCCCAAATCAAATATTTTTCTTTCCAAGCATAGATTTGTATCACCACAGATATATTTTTTTTCTCAGTTGGCTTGAAAATTACATTTAGTCAGGGCTAAGAGAGCCTTTTTGAAAGGTTGATTTTGAAAAAAAGGTTCAATCGGTTTGTGACGAAGATACGTACAATAATTTTCTATGTTTTTCTGTATTCTGTCATCCGATTTAGCATAATGTGTGTATGTTCAAATGACTATTACCCTTCAAATATGCTATAAAGATTAACACTAGTTCGGTGATTTGAATTTTATACGATAAAAAACAGACCTTACTCCTGAATCCCAGTCTCTAGTCTTAAATATTCAAGAAAAAGTTCTATGGTAAGGATTAAGTACTTAAGAGTTTTAATTAAAGAAAGCAAGCAATACTTAAAAACAAATGGGGTTTTAGAAAAAAATGAGTTTGAAATATCAACCATGTTCAGATGAAAAAGGGGCGTGAACAGAAAAAAAAAGCAAATTGCTTTTCCCCACAGATAGGCATTTTCTTTAAATTAATTTAAAAAAAAAACTTTCCCAAAAAAGAGGTTTTTGCAGGGAAAACTACAAACCATATTAAACTTCGGATTAGAACCTATTATAATTCAGACTCAAAACGAAGAAAAATTACTATTGAAGAATAAATGAAACTCAAAACGAACATAAATTAAATAAACAATCTTAGCAAAAAATCACATAACAGGTACCAATATAAACGAATAAAAAAAATCTTAGAACGAGCAAAAATTAAATTGAATATGTAACTCAAATTTAAAACAAACAAAATTCACTACAAATACGTGTTTGGCTACTCCCCCTTCCTTATCTGTATGTGCATAAGGCCTTCTGCGTCATTGGCGCTTTACTGAAAACAATGTTACAAAACTTATTTTCAATGTTACAATCTTTTGTACTGATTGTAACATTGAAAATAAAACTTAGCTTCAAGTTGTTTTCAATCATTTCCTTGTATAGTTTTTTTTTCAGATCCTACCCCACTTTTTGCGGATACTTAGCCCATTTCAAACAGTTCGTGGTAACGAACTGTAAGTAAGGAGTGACTCGGCTCAATAGCAACCGAAAGTCTAAAAAAAAAGTTATAACATCAGTAGATACATCAAAAGAATCAGCTTATAATGCTGATTCCAAATATATACGATTCATCAAGCTTAGAGTTACCCATCATAAGTTACCCATTAAAGTTACGAGCCTTAGAAATTTTAATTCAAAATAAAATTTTGAACTGATGAGCTTTCAGCAATTAATATCCTTATATAACCAATATTGAGTTTAATTTTATTAGTTCTTTCGAATACTATTAGTACCAATTAGTATAGGTCTATTAGTACCTATTGTATGTTTGTTTGCTATGATTGCTTATTTAATTTCTGTTCATTTTGGGTTTTACTCTTTCTTCAATACTTCGATAATAAAAATTTTTGGCTCGTTTTAATCTTAATTTGCATATTAATTTACATTTTACTTGTTTTTTTTAGTTTTTCTATTCTTATTCCTATTTTTGTTTTCTATACTCATTTTTTTCTTATTTTGATCGGGTACTTTTGGGGGTAGAAGGGTGTTAAGGAGAGAGGGCTCGTTACCTTCCGATCACTTTAGACTCTTAAAAATGAGATTTGAATTTTTAATTTCAAATCAAATGAGCCTCCTTCAAATTTTATACTCCTTCAAAAATATATCTCCTCCTTCAATATACTCCTCCTTCAAAAATATGTCTTCCATAAAAACCTTATATGTTTACAATAGGCACATAGCAGAACATATAGTCCTTGCCCTATCGGTCGGGGGTGTTATCAACCCAATAAGCATAGTTTTTTGCCTTTGGACATAAGGAACTAGAAATTTCAATTTCCATACGAGAGAGTGTAATAAAGTTAATACGACGATTCCTCAGCAAAAACCTTATATATTAACAATATACAACTTGGATATGTTACAATGTAAATGGTGACGAAGACCACACTGCCTTTCCGTCATAAACATCAACAACAATAACAATAGGGAATTATTTTCGCATGACAGTGGATTCCTATATTTGAATGAATATTTTGACCTTTTATCCAAGGACAGTCCTCTGCAAAACATAAACATATAATAAAAAAGAGACTTGCTTTAAAATGTGACCATTGAAACTAAAATTAAAAATTTTGAAACAGTCCCAGCATCCGTACTTCAGCGAAATTCCACCAGGACTGATAAATAAAGTGAAGTGAAATAAGACAATTCATTTAAGTGAAAGAAAAATAATTAATAATATGCACTCATTGCTAATCTTCCCTTTTTGGCAGTTAACACTGTGTTAACTGCGTCTGTGTCTCTTCTGTGTTAGTGACTAGTGGTTTTTAAATATTTTTTTTTTAAATCGTTTTTAATTAAATTTGTGTATAAAGTGTTTACAGAGTAATCCCTAAGCCCCCTATTTACGGAAATATTATTTATTTATTTTTAGTATGATTTCAATTGCTTCACGAACAACTTGTTTTATACCTATGTCATTGCTAACAAAGGCAGATTCTTCAAAAAGTATTTCAGCTAGGGTTATCTACAAAATGGCTGCTTAAAGCAAAATCAAAAGAAGTATTAGTACTATTAAAATTTAAAGCTTTGGTTATATCATACTTATGCTGTTGTAGGCGTTTTTCTAAATTCTATTGGGTTCTACCTAAATAGTGTTTGCCAAAGTCACGTTGTATTTAAATAGACCCCTGATTGACAAATAACTGGGGTTTTATCTTTAGGAAATTCATAATTTTAAAAATTATTAATAAATGCTACCTACAGATTATTTTGTGTGCAAACTTTTTTTTAAAATTTGTAGTGATTTTTTGGATGTGTGGGAGATAGATTATATTTGGGGCTTATCGGGAGTCTCATATTGTATAAAATACCATTGATTTTTTGGGAGTGTCTTTACAGTCTAATTGTATAATTGCTAATTGTCTAATTGCTAATTGTATTATTAATAAGTAAAATTGGATGCCCGTTTCCAAAATTACATCCCTGATCAAGTTTTGTTCTGCTGTGATTTGAGAATTACAGGAAATGTTTAGGGAACAATCAACGAGAGACGTTACAATATCTCTTTTAACTTGTGTGAGGTGATTTGATTTAAAATCAATTTAATTAATTAAAAATAATTTTAATTAAAATATCAATTATCAATGCTTCGGATAATTAACACATCTATGATTGGTATTTTATTTCCAATTTCAATTTCTACGTTAAACTTTAAATTTCTATGATATATTTTAAGGTGATCTAGAAAAAGACCTCAGTTCATTTCCCCTATAATTCCATAGTGACATTACATCATCCATCTAACATCCACAATAATTGGTTTCAAGAAATATGAATCTGACGCCCAATTTTCAAGGTGTTTTTTGGATATTTGTTACAGCGTTTTAGATGTTTTCGATTTTAGATACAGTGTTTTAGAGGTTGTAACCTATCTCGTCGATCGTTCCCTAAACAGTTGCTCTGATTCTCACATCACAGCAGAAATAAATTTTATTAGGGACATACTTTTTGGAAACAGGTATCCCATTTTACTTTTCTACTTAGACCTGAACCAATGGGTCTGTCCTACTGTAAGAATTCGGTGTACTTGGCATCAATAGAACCCCTGATTTTTGGCAGTCTTGTTTCGTCTGGAAACGGTTCTCGAAAAATGGGGGTCAATATTTGCGCCAAGTCTTCTAATATCTTGGGAAGCAACAAGAATGCGTAGGTTGAACAAAATAGGATGACCATTTCACATTTAAGATGTGGGTTTTACTATGGTTTTCATAAGAAGTGGAAACCCAGTTTATAAGGCCAACGAAAAGTTTAGATGAAACAAAACGGATATTTCGGGTGGATGACTACTTCCCTTCTTCAGCAAAATTATAGAAAGTCTCAAACAATCAAGTTCACATTTTCTGAGCAAAAATGCGAACGATGTAGACCAGATAAAAATAAAAAGATGGAGACAAACAACATGGACATCAAAATTTGTGGAGCTCCTTTATGTATAGAATTGTCCTGGATATTATGTAAAGCCTGACCAAAAATTATTTTTTGTAGACTGAAGCTTGTAAAATAAGGTAAAGAAAGGTGGGAGATATGGAAGAATCGGTAAAGAGAAGATATTCCCAAAGAATCCCTCTTTGACATGAAATTTAAATGAAATTCACTTTTGGAATATCAGATTCCCACCCCTCCTGATTGTCACTTTCTTCATGGGTGAGCATCATTCTTGAGGCATTGTTATACGATAAATACAAAGGAAAAACGGAGAGCAGAGTTTGAGCCCGTTTACGTGTGGAATTTCCCAGAATAGTATAATTTACTATTGACGAATGAATCTATTTGATCGAACATTTTTTGAAATAAACGTAAAGAGCAGTGTTAAAACTATTAACGGAAAGATTTTCTCTTGTAAATGTGGTGGGCAAACTCCCTAGTCTTTGCTCTAAATTCAGACATGTGTTTTAATGATAGTATAGTTAATGACCATAATATGTTGAAAGTTTAGTGAATAAAGGGAGTAGCCTTTTTCTCATATGTCAGATTTTTGTACTCTTACTAAGGTTCAACGTTGTTCAGTTACTTTCTTGATGAAAATCTTCCAGTATAATTTACTTCTAAACTCTGTCGCAAAATTAGTACTTGTTTTGTAAAAAAAAAGAAATAAAACACTAGAGATGCTGATCAACTTAGATTTCTACGCCTTTTTGTTTATTGTCTTGCAAAAATAAAGGGCCGTAAGTGAGATATTATTTTCTTAGGCTCTTTTAATGCAGCAAAAATTTAGTGATTTTTTACCGATGTTTATGTCTTCCAATCCTTTCGTCGCCTTAACATCACACATTGACTGGTTTTTGAGGGCTATTGTTGCAAATCTTCTGAGTGCTTCCTTACTTAAAATGTAGCCTAGAAGTCAAAAATAATTTTCTCAGATTGAAGGAAAGAGGATTTACGTATGTTGGGTTATTCAGACTAGCATTTCCAGTGCTATTCCTACAAACTGCTATGAGGTCATCAAAGCGATAAGCCAACTGAGGCTGACACACTAGCGAACAGTCTTCCCCGTTCAAGCTGGTTCAAAGATTTTAATTTTGTCAAATACCCCCCCCCCCCTCCTAACAAAAAATTCGTTGGTATGGGAACTCACCCTAGTCGAAAAGCCAAGGGTGTTTATTTTAGTAAGATGTATTAAATTTACCCCCCCTCCCCTTAAAAGTGTCTCGGAGCTACGATTTATTTAGGTTTTTGTCAGAAATCTATACAAAAATCCAATTTTTTTTTATAGAAAAATTGAAACTTAAAAGGAAGAAAAAGGATTGATTTGCAGTCTGCGATATACATCTACAAAACTAGCTCATAAGAAATTACTTTGGATAATTTCCTATAGCTAGGTATCCTTTTTTCCAGTAGAATAAATGTAGACAATAGTACTTTTGTACGTGTTTTTACTGTCAAAATAAAATAGACCTACCCCCATTTGAATGTTTATTTGCCTATCCTGTAGTTATAGAACTGTATTGCTTTCATGAAAACATAAAATATCATTTTCTAGGAAAACTGAAGCATAACTGAAGTGACAGTGAAATTAAGAACATAAAGCACTTTAGGAAATTTCTCCACATTAGATAAACAATGCATTTCAGGATGTTTTGTATGGCTCAAATTTAGTTACTGTTATTCACCTTTTGCAAGTTGAGCCCAATCAATTGAACGGTTATTCTTTTGTTTTCAAACTTAATATTGTATGACTAAGTTGTAGAAATACATAGAGTAACCAGGGAAAGTCTAAGGGCTATAGACTTACCTCGAGAACTCACATCATAACTTGAAGTTCTCCCTTGGCAAAAATAACTGGTTTTTGAGCTTTGTGTTCTTGAATTTAAATAATTTTGAAGTAGGAAAGTATTTAAATTGTGTAACATGAGTTTTTAATATCGTTCCTTCGGCAAGACAATTGGAAGCCTTATAAATTAGTCTTTCATTTGATCCAGGCTTAGTATGGTCTTTTTATCTCCTTCAACCACATCCTTTTTTATGTTACTTGTTTTCAGTAAACCCCCAAGCTATACATAATTTAACAAATGTTGAAAATTACCATGAAGCAGTTTATTTAAGCTAGTTTTATAAATTTGTGTTCCCTACACTGAAAAGCAATAATTATTGTTCGTTTTAAGTTCAAGTTTTGCAGTTCCATCTGAAAAAACAATTTTTCTTTTGAATTTTTGTTTTGTTCCTTTTGTTAGTTTTGTTTTTTTAATAAAATCCAACTTGACTGAGAAAAAAAAATTACTATCAAACAGTTCGTGGTAACGAACTGTAGTAAGGAGCGATCCGGCTCAATAGTAACCAAAACTCTAAAAAATTGAATTTTGATATCAATAGCTACATCAAAAGAATCGCATTTTAATGCTGATTTTAAATATATAAGTTTCATCAAGTTTAGTCTTAGCCATCAAAAGTTACGAGCCTGAGAAAATTTGCTTTATTTAGGAAAATAGGGGGAAACACCCCCTAAAATTCGTAGGATCTTGACGAAAATGAAACCATCAGATTCAGCGTATCAGAGAACCCTACTGTAGAAGTTTCAAGCTCCTATCTACAAAAATGTGGAATTTTGCATTTTTTGCCCGAAGACAAATCACGGGTGCGTGTTTATTTGTTTGTTTTTTTGTTTTTTTTTTTTTTTTTTCCCCAGGGGTCATCGTATCGACTAAGTGGTCCTAGAATGTCGCAAGAGGGCTCATTCTAACGGAAATGAAAAGTTCTAGTGCCCTTTTTAAGTGACCAAAAAAATTGGAGGGCATCTAGGCCCCCTCCCACGCTCATTTTTTTCCCAAAGTCAACGGATCAAAATTTTGAGATAGCCATTTTGTTTAGCATAGTCGAAAATCATAATAACTATGTTTTTAGGGATGACTTACTCCCCCACAGTCCCTGGGGGAGGGGTTGCAAGTTACAAACTTCAACCAGTCTTTACATATAATAATGGTTATTGGAAAGTGTACAGACGTTTTCAGGGGGATTTTTTTGGTTTTGGGGGTAGGGTTGAGGGAGGGGGCTATGTGGGAGGATCTTTCCTTGGAGAAATATGCCATGGGGGAAAAAAATTCAATGAAAAGGGCGCAGGACGAATCTGGTCACGTTAGAAAAAAACGTCAAATTAAGAGCTTAATATACAATGCTGGGTGTTCGGAGCCTCTCTATTATGGAGTATAATTTGAAAATAACACAACTATACGAGCGATAAAACATATATACCACAACCATAACTACTGCTAAGAGATAACACAACTATAAAGCGAAAACAGGTGAAAACTAACGGGAAAATAAACGAACTAAGAGGTGGAAGGGGCCCAGAGAAAAACTATAATCCTTTTTCAATTTTGAGCCTAACTTCCGCAAAGGAGTAATAATGTCAGAAGCCTCGAAATACCGAATTATTTTCTTTTCAAACAGTTCGTGGTAAGGAACTGTAGTAAGGGGCGACCCGGCTCAATAGTAAACGAAACTCTAAAAAACGGAATTTTGATACTAAAAGATACATCAAAAGATTCGAATTTTTACGCTGATTCTAAATATTAAGTTTCAATTAATTTAGTCTTTGTCATCAAAAGTTACGAGCCTGAGAAAATTTGCCCTATTTTGGAAAAAAGGAGGAAACATCCATTAAAAGTCATAGAATCTTAACGAAAATCACACTATCGCATTCGGTATATCAGAGAACTCTATAGCAAAAATTTCAAGCTCCTATCTAAAAAATGTGGAATTTTGTATTTTTTGCCAGAAGACAAATCACGGGTGCGTGTTTATTTATTTATTTTTTTTTTTTCCCAGGGGTCATCTTATCGACCAAGTGGTCCTAGGATGTCGCGAGAGGGCTCATTCTAACGGAAAGGAAAAGTTCTAGTGCCCTTTTTAAGTGACCGAAAAATTGGAGGGCAAATAGGCCCCCTCCCATGCTCATTTTTAAAAGTCAACAGATTAAAATTTTAAGATAGCCATTTTGTTCAGCATAGTCGAAAACCATAATAACTATGTCTTTGGGAATGACTTACTCCCCCACAATCCCTGAGGGAGGGGCTGCAAGTTACAAACTTTGACCAGTGTTTACATATAGTAATGGTTATTGGGAAGTGTACAGACGTTTTCATGGGGATTTTTTGGTTTGGGGGGTGGGGTTGATGGGAGAGGGCTTTGTGGGAGGATCTTTCCTTTGAGGAATATGTCACGGGGGAAGAAAAATTCAATGAAAAGGGCGCAGGATTTTCTAGCATTACTATAAAAAAAACAGTGAAAAAATAAACATGAAAACGTTTTTTCAAATGAAAGTAAGGAATAGCATTGAAATTTAAAACGAACAGAGATTATTACGCATATGAGGGGTTCTAAAAATACTTTAGAATAAAGAGCGAGGTATTTAGGAGGAGATAGATACCTCGCTCTTGATGCTAAAATATTTTTAGTGATTTCAACTATTTATTCTACGGCCTTTTTGATTCAGGGGTCATTCTTAAAGAATTGGGACAAAACTTACGATTTAGTGTAAAGAGCGAGGTATTAACGAGGGTACAAACCCCCTCGTACACATAATAAAAATATAAGAATATAAAAGTTTGTTACGTAAGTTAATTCTTAAGTTACGTATATTTTTTACTAATAAAAACGTTCGTTGAATATTAAAAGTTCTAGTAGCCTTTTTAAGTAACCGAAAAATTGGAGGGCAGCAAGGCCTCCTTCCCCACCCCTTATTTCTCAAAATCGTCAGATCAAAACTAAGAGAAAGCCATTTAGCCAAAAAAAAAATTAATATACTAATTTCATTTCAATAATTTATGTGCGGAGAGCCAAAATCAAAAATGCATTAATTCAAAAACGTTCAGAAATTAAATAAAAAAAACTAGTTTTTTTAACTGAAAGTAAGGAGCGACATTAAAACTTAAAACGAACAGAAATTACTCCGTATATGAAATGGGTTGTCCCTTCCGCAGTCCCACGCTCTTTACGCTAAAGTTTGACTCTTTGCCACAATTCTACTTTTTAAAACAATGAAAAACTTTAGCGTAAAGAGCGTGGGACTGCGGAAGGGACAACCCATTTCATATACGGAGTAATTTCTGTTCGTTTTAAGTTTTAATGTCGCTCCTTACTTTCAGTTAAAAAAACTAGTTTTTTTTATTTAATCTAGATAAGAATACAAAAAAGGTAAACCTGACTTTTTGCGAAAACTTTGCATTAAGCAATATTTTTTCTTCTAACCTCATTCAAACTATCCCAGGAACCCAACGGTCAGGCATTCTGGGGGTTTTGCGCACTTTGACACCAGAATCTGGAGTTTTTGGAGTTTTGTGTTCTTGAATTCAAATAATATTGAAGTTGGAAAGTGTTTAAATTGTGTAATATGAGTTTTTCTGACAAGGATTGAAGAACAAAGCAGGAGATATAAACCCATTTCGGCCACAGGGACAAAATGAAGGAGATGTTATTTGTTTTTTAATATGGGTTTTTATCCGACTGGCTATTTAAGAATTTTCAACTAGAAAAAAGGGGTAAACCTCAATATTTGAGCAACAGAAATAATTTGGCTTTGGAATGCTAAAAAAAAGTCGCTTAATAACATACATAAATTTGCCTGTGCAGAAATTGCCTGTGCGGAAATACCCTAAGGAAAAGAAGAGAAAATCTCGAATTTTACTTTTTTCAATATTTTCTGGAAAAAAAGTTGTTTTCTATTAATCTCAGTCCGGGGAGAACAAAAAAGACATCAGAACCGAAACATTTTTGTAAATATTAACTCATTTCCATCCTAAGCCAGGCGATTAGGTAAAAAAAAATACCATTATGGAATGTTTTAATCCGAACAGTGTTTTATTGAAACTTAATCTTAAAAAAAACAAACAAATATGAACTGATGATCCTTCTCTTTTATTCCCAACCAGATTTCGTCAAGATTTCCCCTTTCACAAACACCCCTCTTCCCCAATATATATCCAGCGCGAGGTGACCACTACCTTAACTTCAAACCCCAAACAAATATAGACTGTGCCATCTAATTTCATTCAATGGCAGGTAAATGCATCTTTTCATATTCATTCCAGGAAAGATTGTGCAGTAAATTTTACCACAATGTATTCACCACTGGCAAACGATGAAGTCATTCAAACAGTTACTTCACTATTATTTCAACTGATCTGTGCTTTAGCATCAACAGATGGTTTGAATCCGGCTGATACACTCAAGTACGAGCTATCGACATTCTCACCTGCCCTATTCGAGTCTCTTGAAGCCATTTGTATGGCAGATAAGGCTGCACTTGTGGCTGATTTATGGAAGCAAGAAAAATGCGAGGTTCAACTAATGCCAACATAAACATATCACTATGTCGTGGATAATGGTTGGATACTACATTCGGTAGGATGGGGCACTTTACTCACTTAGGACAGGTAGGTTCTTCTTATGTAGATTTTTCACAGAAGTATTTCGCATTAACTAACTTTATTTTTGACGGCTATGCAACTGGGCCGACCATCCAAGATCACGCCCATTGAAAGTGAGCAAAAGGAAAACAGACAGTAGCCTACCATAAGCTTCACTTCTGCCACGAAGCTCGCTTGGAAGAAAAAAGAGTTTCTTTCCAAATCAGATAATGAGTCGAATGTGAAAAATGTGTAAGTCGGTTGTCATGCAGACGAAGTCAAAGGTGATGCAGACGTTCTAATAGCAAAAATGGCACTGGCTTCAGCCGAGAAGAGGGAGACCGGTTTGGTATGAAATGATACTGACTTGTTGGTCTTGCTGATACAATATGTAAGACCCCAGCAACCACCTATTTATTTCCAGATTGGAGCTCCTGCAGACTCTTTAAAGATTTTTGACATCTGTTACTTGAAGATGAAGCTACTATCGGAGGTAACTCTGATAATAGCGTGGACGAACAGATTTTGTTCGTCCACGCCTTTTCAGGATATGATAATAGTTCTTTATTGCACGGTGTTGGCAAAGCTTCAATATTGAACGCCACAGCTGGTGCCAGGTTTTTTAATGCAGTCAAATGCTTTGCTGCTCTTCAGTGGAGAAGGAAGAACTAGTTGTGGTAGATTAAAACGGCTGTCTACGTTTGTACAGAGCTTGATCCAGCGAATCCTTACCTGAACTCCGACAATGTCTGTTTAAATCAAAAGTAGCCAGTGCGGCTAGTTTAGTCCGCCTCGAACGCTTTACTGCCCATACCTTCTGCTGCAAAGTACCACTATCAGTGTATTTATTTTCAAATGATTGCATTATTGCTCTCAGCAACACCTCTAATACCTGAAGAATGGTGATGGAAACTTTCGTCAGACGGATATGTACCCATTATGACTGATTTATTGCCTTCTCCTGGAATCCTTCTCAAACTGATTCACTGCACTGTAAAGATGACTGTGATAGCCTTTAATGCACTTGCAAAAAAAGTAACCTTTTCTGAACTATTTTTTGTAGCCAGTGCCATGGAACCAGCTGCGTAACGTTTCTTTGGACCATTATAGTCTTGATAACCAATGTGATTAAATCAAATTTTCTGTTTTATTCAATAGCTTTTTAGTCAAAGTGAAATTATGATTCTTTCAGAGTTACAGCAATCAAAAACGAGGTTATGATTGAAGGTTTTCCTATTTGCTCTCTTTTGTTCTAATTCTTAATTTCCATGTTTTCTTTCTTTCTTTCTTTTTTAAAATGTACTGGATTTGTACAATTTAAGAATGAAGGTAAAAATGACAATCTTTTGATGTTCTCACTGCATTCACCAGCACTGAAAGGAGAAGCTGCGGATGAAAGTAAAACTTTGAGTCAAGAGAGATCTTAAAGGGAATTTGAAGAAATTCTTCAGTTCAGATTTACACTCTTTTGTCCATAAGAAAAGAAGACACTTACAGCAAAAACATCCTTTTAAAGTAAAATTACCCCAACTCTGAAGTCATGTTGAAACTAAAAGAGCCCAAATTGAATTCATATGTGAGGTCCCAGGTGTGAAATTGGAATGAAGCACAAAGAGTAGGCGAATAGGAAAAAAGGGGGCTTTAACTCCCCTCTGACCTCGCTTAAGGTGGAAATGGGGCAATAACTTATAAGAATTTTCAATTTTGATGTCGTTTTAGTATCTACTACTACTACTAACAGCTCACCTCAGCACCAAACCGCTGAAGATCAACACAGCTACGCACGCTCCTCCTCCATCGCAATCTATTCAAAGCCTCCCTCTTTACACCCTCCCTAGAAGTTTCCATTTCCTTTAAATCTTTCTTTATGACATCCTCCCACCCTAGACGAGGACGACATGTTTAGCCCTAGAAGGTTTGCCGAAATCTTCGGCAATCTGTCATCCTTTATCCCCAGAACGTGCCCTAGCCATCTCAACCTTTATTTTATTATAGCTCTAGAAAGCCGGATTGAACCCCCCATTTTCTTACAGCCTACAGTTTGAAATACGGTCAGTCAGACGGGTACCCAGAACAATCCCTAGCCAATTTCTCTGTAAAACATCTGGTAAATATTCATCCGCTTTTTGGAGCGCCCATACATCAGAGCCATATTTGACCACTGCCATTACTGTACCTTCCAACATTCTAATCATGGTTTGCAGACTTATCTTCCTATTATTCTTCCAAACTTTTTTTACTGTGAAAAAAAACCTGAGCCTTGGCTATTCCACTTTTAACATCTTCACTGCTCCCACCGTCTTTACTAATAATGCAAACAAAGTAAGTGAAGTCGCCCACCTGATCAATCTTTTTGTTACCCAACGTAACCTTTTCATCTTCGCTTATTCCTAGCCTTAGTGACTTAGTCTTCCTAACAATAATTTTCAAACCTATTCTAGCACCCTGAACTCGTAAAACCTTTAAAAGTTCATTCATTTGCCTCACACTTTCATCTGGGATGCTTAAATAATCAGCATAATCTAAGTCAAGGAGATTTTTTCCTGCCCATTTGATTCCTTGGTCTCACATTGCCTTTCCTTTGCTCCTTAAGACAAAGTCCATCAAAATGATCCATATAAAGGGAAATAGAAAACAACCCTACTTAACTCCTGATTTAATGCAAAACCAGCTGTTAACTTCATTTCCTACTTTAACAACAGCATTGTTATTCTCGTACATAGCACTTATCACCTTAATGTATTTGTATGATATACCATACAAGGATAATACTTTAGCTAAAGCTCTTCTATCAATAGAATCAAATGCTTGCTCATAATCTATAAAACTGAGGACCAAAGGTGTTTGACAGCTCAGCCACTTGTTAATTATAAACCTGAGAGTGAAAATTTGGTCGGCACATCCTCTACCTTTTCTAAAACCGCACTAATCTTCTCTTAAAAATTTGTCTGCAGTGTTTCTCAGACTAAAAAGTATCATATTTTTAAGTAATTATCTACCAACAGAGGCCAGACTAATGCATCGATAATTACGACATGGACTCTTATCCCCTTTCTTATACAGTGGTTTTATTAAGGCTTTCCTAAAACCATTAGGTACTTCCCATTTTTCAAAAATCACATTCATAATTCATGCCTACAAATCTTATGCCACTAAGGGGAGGCAACCAATAGTAGATAAATTCGATAGGAAGAGCTTTTTAGTCCAAAAACACCCGTCGAAACAGACCGAGCCTAAAAGAATTATCTATTAATCAGAATTCCTTGCGAATGCTTTTTCGTTTACTAGGCTATAAATTCCTCGAGGGGCACTACTCCTCAAGGGGGAATAGAGTTGACCGCAAGGTCCCCAGTCTTGCAAGTTCCCCGAAAGGGTTGAGGCAACCCTTTTTTTAGTCTATCGTCCATAGATCTGGATCTTACACCCTACCGCAGCTGTCCTCCTATAGAGGATCCTCCTGCGATGGTATTCTGCGTCACTATGCAATTTAACCCATTACTGGGAGAATTTTTGTAACTCATGGGACGTGTGGACACGACGATGGGCCTTCCAAGTGTACATTTAAGGGGCCATCTTCCTACTCTACCTGTATTTATGGGTCCCCCTTGGTTCGTGCCTTGTGTGGAAGTATCCTACATATCTGTAGGGTGTTCTCCTATCGCCACCTGAGGACATGCTGAGTGGCCTGGTGGAGGCCACAACATTTTCAAGGGGGAGGAATATACCTAGACTTGAATTCATGGGAGACGACCTTTTAATCCAGAATAAAATTGGAGAAATTTAAATTAAAGAGCCTCCCTCCTTTTCTTTTCCCTGAAAAAAGGGACATTTTTGTAAGGATGATTTTGACCGATTTTGAATATGTTATTAAGTAGATTGTTTGGAATAATATTTATGTGGAGAGAACATTTCTATTGCTCAAATACCGGTCAAAACCGAATTTTTACAGGACTACTGTGTTGAAGTTGGGCAGGACCTTGGGAGAATGTCTGCCAAAGGACAATCACCTATGACAAATAGATTGGGTACCTCAGAATTTAAACTCTCTCATTTCTTTTGCATATTTTGGTTAAAAGTCATGTTTTTTGGCACAAAAGAGGAGAAAACGACACTTTGTTATAGCACATTTTGCTTTGTTAGTCAAAACGAGGGCTACGTATTTTCAGTGCATTCAAATTAGCCTCCCCTAGCACGAGCAATAGTTCAATACGATCAACTGGGGCAAAAAATGAAGAAAGAGTTAATGCAAATACAAAAATTGGGCTTTAGAAAAGGGATATAACGCATGTTCGAAAAAAAGCCTTCAAGTTTCATGCCAACCAAAAAAGTGATAAGCCAATCAGATTAAACCAATCGACAAAGCCAACCATTTTAGTAGTTAAGACTTAGACAAGGCCTTGAAAAATAATATCACGTTACATGTTTTGAACTATTGCAGATTGACTATTTAGAACTTTTTTTTATTGTTTTTTGTTCATTTTATCTTGTGTGACCAACCAACCTATTACTGATAATGTTACAAATTATATACAACCTAAAATAGGAAAATATGGTTATTATTAAACTCCCTACCATAGCTTCAAACAAGTAAAATTCTAACTACATATTAAATATATAATTACCTGCTCCACCACTAGCAAAATTGTTTCTTAGAGAACCATATTTTTTTAATTTTGCCCCAAAATATATTGGCTCTGAAGTATTATAGCGTGACAAGAGGTATCTGGCATTATCGGGGATGGCGAAAGTATCGTCATCGGCCTTGAAGAACCAATCTGCCTTGTCAAAATAGTTGTTATAAATGAATTTGAATGCTTCCTTTGTTTTCCCCCAAAGATGTGTCTTTGCATCTGGTACATGAAAAGCAATAGTGGGTAGAGAAGAATCTGAAATTAGTTCAAAATTAAATAAAAAAGGTGATCAAATCATAATGATTGCAGTTTATTTAGAGGGTTTTTATAGAGCTGTATCTTACGTGCTTTTTATAAAACATAATGATAATTACTGACTTAAGAAAAACTAATAATCCTATAATGTTGAGCTATGCCAATCAGGAAAACAAACACAACCTCTGCCGAAAGGGGATATTGAAAATTAGTGGTTGAATAAAAATAATAATTTCGGTTAATAGTTTCACCATATTTGAGAAAAACTTGTTGTTCTCAGCAAAAGGCTCCTTAATAAGGAACACATGTTGGAACAATCAAAACTTATGCCGGGTATACCGCTTTAAGTCTAGTAGTGTCACAATTCAATATACACATATTAGTTAGCATATGTATCGTGGTACCTGATGACCTCACTACAGATCCAAGATGGAAATGACCCTATGTAATGGTATTTTTAATTAGTGAAATCAATCGTATCACATTAAGCATCAATCGTATCTCATTAAGCTGATATGTCCAGAATTTTATGCTATAAAAAATAAAATTGGCTACAATTGGATGAAATGTACAAAGGCCGATAATTGGGGGGTGCCCAGTTGGTTTAAGATACTGAAAACCTCATGTCAGTCCACAAGCTTCCAAAGTCATATTCTCACTGTCCTGCGGATTTTGCTGTCAAGCGAACTATGTTACACGTCTAATTTGTACATTAAGTAAGGAAATATAAAAAAAAAAACAGACAAAAATGAAACCTACAAGAAAGTAAAAGTGCAATCGAAACTTAAAAATTCAGTATTATAAATAAAAGCTTCCCGTGGGCACATTTGAGAAAATATGCTTAAATAAGAATACAATAAGAAAGTATATGTTTCAGGAATATTTCCATTAAAGCACATGTCAAAATTCAGTGTTGTAACTTCAAATTAAAAAATTCAGTTAGAATTAAACTTCAGGTTTTTGAACAGAAGATTTGACAGCAATAAGCACTTTAAAAAGAAGTATGTGTAGTATTTTTAAGAGAATATGTTTAATTAGCATTTGCTTTTTCAACGTATTAGAAAAAAGGAAACATTTTAGACTAGCAGTATTTTCATTAAAGCACAATTTAAACTTGCGCATTGTGGTGCCATGAATTTGTCTGCATTATCAAAACTGTCATAGGACAACGTTTCATCGGTTTTTTTCCTGCTATCGAACAAACTGTCATTATTTTTCTTGCCATCACATAAACTACCACCATTCTTTCTTGTCATGCGGTAAACTGACATTATTGTTTCTTTTATCAGATAGACTGTCATTGTTTTTTCTTGTCATCGGGAAATTTTCATCGTTTTATTTAACATTGGCAAATACTTACTGATTTTTACTGTCATCAAAAAAAGTGACATCGATTGATTTGCCATTGGACAAAGTGTCATTGTTTTTCTGTCATTGAACATATTTTAATTAGTGAGGACTTCATCTGCTGGCATTTAATTTGTTTTGATTTTCTTATAAGCTGTTTCGTCGGGGATTCACAGGCAAAAGTCCAAGGACTCAGAGAGAGAGAGAAAAAAGCGGTTTTTTGAACGTGACTTGACAAAATATGAATTTCATAAAAGAATCAACTGATTAGAATGTATTCTTCAAGGGACATAGAATCAAAGTCACACATACCATCTAACAGCCATGAAAGAACTGAATCAAGTATGCATAGGTAGCGCTACTTCTTGATGCTGTGTAATATTTGTGCTGTCTAAGCTTTCCAACTTTTCTTGCATTCAATCCTCGTGACAACGCAAATGGTGCTGATTTGACATGTAACCTTGCTCTCAATATGTTTTGCTAATGGTATTGGTTCAAAAGGAGGAATTTAAGTATTTCAGTAATAATTCAAGGTTCTTTGTAATTCAAGGGTCTTTTAATATAACCAATATATACAAAATATTAGGTAACTCAAGGCTGAGAGTATAGCTCGAATGCAATTGAGCTACCTTTAAGCAACATTAAATCTGCACAAAAATTAAAAATAAATAGTTCTCTAACCAATCTTGGCAGAAATAAATAAAAAACAAAAAACAAGCAACAAAAAACAAATCCCGTGCCGTACGATACCATTTCCATCCTCCGCGCACCATTATGAGACACAATTAAATTTACAACTTAAAACCGAGTGAGTCATAAGACATCTGGAGGCCTCATGGGCAAACCCCAGAGACCAACCCAATAACTTTAAAAAATGATAAACATAACTTAAAAAAAAACATTTTTTCATATTATTTAGATTTATAACTTTCAATCAGCACTCTTTTCAACTTCCGTCTTATAGCATATATGCTTACATTAAAATAAATCCCATTTTTCAATCATTCCCAATGTAGAGGAATCAAATACCTCAGGCAAAAACGCGACCTCTCTGTAACTACCTTAGGAGTCCGCAGATTATATTTACCACGGGTTTCAACTTGTGAAGATGAAGGAGAAGAAATAAGACCCATCGATGCAAAATATCTGGGGAGCTTTTCTCGTTCAAGCTTATTCTTAAACATAACACTTAAAAATTGGATACTTTGCCGAACAGGAAGAATATTATGAAGTGAAAAAAGGGTCTCTGTTGTGGATTTTAAGGAGAAGTTTGATGGCGATGGCAGAAAAGGCTTAAGGATACGAACTGCTTTATTTTGGATAATCTGTAAAGGGGTAACATTACTTTTAAAAGTGTTCAAAAAAATAATAGATGCATAATCAAAATGGGATTACACAAGAGAAAAGTAAAGGGACTTAGGGGCGCAATATGGAAGAAGGTTTTTCAGTCTGCACATTATACCAACTCCACGGGCAGACTTTGCTCTAACCTGATTAATTTGCTCTTTCCATGAAAAATTCTCATCAAACACAACTCCCAAATATCTTATCGATACAACCCTTTCAATAACAGACTCGGGTTCATTCGCAGAAAGGGAAACTGATTCTATATCTGGAAACTTGTGACCCGTTCTGCTGTAAATAATAAACTTCGTCTTCTTTCTGTTCAGAAGTAGTCTATTATCAGAGAGCCAAGTAGACAATATATTATATATGGATGTTAAAGTGACCACTAGCTCTTCACGAGATTTACCAGAAACGGTTGCTGCAGTGTCGTCAGCAAACTGAGTGTCTATAAAAGAAACTCCAGTAGCTGAGCACAAATCAATAATGTAAACTAGGAAAAGCAGAGGTCCTTATACGGATCCTTGGGGAACACCAACCTTATCTGACTGCTGTAAAGAATCAGATCTAACATCATTATATATAATTATTTGCTGCCTCCCATGAAGATACGATTCAAGTAACCTAAGACAATTTCCACGAATACCAGCATTCGAAAGCTTATACAAAAAAATTTGATGAGAAATGGAATCAAAAGCTTTCTGTATGTCTAAAAATATAGTTGGAGGCGTTTCGTCACGGTCAAGACAATCACTAATATGTTGGACAATAATAGCCATAGGATGATCAGTGCAGTGCTCTTTTCTAAATCCAAACTGAAGTTTAGAAATGTAATCAAATTTCTCAAAAAAAGAATAAATTCTGTTATACAGTGCTCGCTCTACAACCTTCGAAAAAGCAGAGAGTATCGATATAGGACGATAATTAGCAGGAAGCCTCGGGTCATCACCTTTATGTAGGGCCACACTTCTTGATGATTTAAATATTGAAGGATAGACACCAGTTACAAATATAAGATTAATAATGTGGCATAACACCGGTGATATAACTGGGAATATTTTTTTGACCAAATCAGTCGAATATCCATCAAAGGCTTCAGATGAACCGTTCTTCATTTTAGATATGATGTGTTTTAGTTCAATTTCAGTGACCGGGGAAAGGAACATGCTTTTATCAGAGGGATGGGGCATGTGATCTTTAAATAAATCATTATTATTATTATTTGGAGAAACATGAGATGCATTAGCTGTTTTTTCACCGATGCTTACAAAATGAGCATTGAGCAAGTTCACTATTTCCTGTTCATCGGAAGAAAAAGTACCATCACCACGTAACATTTCATTGGGAAATGAAGATTTCTGAGACCTTCCCAACTGAGAGTTAATAAGTCTCCAAGTGTGTTTTTGATCCCCACGAGCTTCTATAAAAGATTTTTCAAAATATCTAGCTTTTGCTTTCCGAATTAACTGTGTCAGGACATTTTTATACTTGTTAAACTCTTGTTTATTTTTAGTAGATGGGAATGACATAGATATTTTAAATAGCCTATTTTTTATTGAAATAGAGTGTAGCGTGAGATCCATGGTTTTTCAGGGAGTGTGTATTTTTTTATTTTAATGCGCCTCGATGGACATGCTTCATCCAAGCACTCATGGAAATATTTTAAAAACAGAGCCGTAGAAATCTCAGGGCATTCACATTCTAGAATTGCAGTCCATTCATTTAAATACAAAAGGTTCCTCAATTTATTCATTCCTTCTTTATCAATTTTTCGAGTTTGTTTAAACTCCGAAAATTTTGGTCTGTGATTAATTCCAACATCGCCAACTACAACACAATGGTCAGAAACATCTGTAAATATAATATGCGAAAGAGTAACAGGAATAGTAGAAAAAATATTATCAATGAGAGTACCCGTATCTTCCATAATCCGGGTCGCAGACATGCATGATGGTAAAAGTGATTTTGATAGGTTCATGCACAGACACTCAAGCGATTTTAATGCAAATGATTAGAAATTCCCGGTCTATTTGTCTGAGCTAACAATAAATTAATATTAAAATCACCCATTACCAGAACTTGCTCAGAATTCAAATTAGTCACATCTTCAATGAAGCATTCATAAATTCGCAAAAACTCTTGTAACGAAGTCGATGGTGATCGATAAACAACACAGACAAGAACTTTCCTATTATCAATCACACACTCAATGCAAAGGCTTGCAAAAGTCATCTCTTAGTCATGCTTAGATAGTTGCTTCTTCACAACAAATTGAATATCATCCCGAACAAAAAGTCCAACTCCGCCACCCTGTCTATTTTTCCTATTATTAGATATAAATTTAAATCCATCACAATTCACGAATTCTGCATTTTCATGACTTAAAAACGTTTCACATAGGCCTAAGATACTTACCCTGTGGTTACAAAGTAACTGCGAAACAAACTCGTGGCTACTAGCCAAACCTCTGCAGTTAAAAATTGCTGATCTTAAGTTCCCATCAATTAAAGGTGTTCCTAAATCCCCTTCAAATAAAAAATCAGTAGCAGGAGGGCTAGCTAAATGATCATCATAAACACCTACAGCAAAAGGGGAAAAATCATAATAAATATTTTTTAGATCAAGCTGATCACCCAGGCGGCTCCCCAATCTTCCCCCAGACTCCCCACTACTCACGTATTATATATAAATTTCATCTTTACCTTATGTCCCAGGCAGGCACGACGGAAAAATGGAAATGGCATCGCACCACTAATCAGGCAAATCGGGTAAAAAAATGGCAGAGAACAAACAAGACCTCGAAACCTGATTTGTTTTACTAGACCTAGTAACACCAGACAAAGAAAGAGAAGACAACAAAAGACAAAAAAAAACCATGATTATTACGGCTAGATCATATTTAAATTTTAAACAAACCATGATGACGACCAGAAAAAAAAGAAACAAATATATATATATATATATATATATATATATATATATATATATATATATATATATATATATATATATATATATATATATATATTTACACATACATACACATATATATATAAACCTATATATATATATATACATACACATATATATTTCCCTACAAATTAAAAAATAACCCATACTAACAGCAAAAATCATCACTTATCTCGACAAAACCCCATCAAAAAAAGAAAAAAAAAGAAAAAAGAAGAACTTTCAACTGTTGTCACTTAAAAGGAATAATAGACATTTTAAATAATCATTATAATCTTCACTGCAGTTCACTAATAACTATTAAGCTTCATGATGGTCATCGTATTTCATCCACTTTTCAGAGTTCAGGTGACATACTTCGACCATAGATCCGCTCCCTTTTGTTTGATAAGATAAGAGATAAGATAATATTTATTTGCAAAAGGCTATCACAAGCTCTAAAGAGCCGAATTCGCTTTATATGTCACTAAAAGCTAAGAAAAAAAAAAATTTCAAATAGTACATTAAGTCAAACACTTAAAATTAAAAGGGATTAAAAAAGCAAAATCATCAAAGATAAAGGGCAACTTAACAATTAAATTACAAAAACATTGCAGTAAATAAAAAAAGAATAAAAACGGCAATAGAGGAAAAGGGGAATTTGGCAATTAATCACGAATTATTATTAAGGTGTCCCAGAATAAAGGGTATAAAACTTTTGCGAAACCTTTCTGTAACAGCATGGATCGGAGAGTAAGTTGGGATTGCTAAGGAGGCTGACCGGGGGAGTCGGAGTCTAATGGGATTGTGAAAATCAGGGAGTAAGTCCTTAGTACGGGGATTGAAAATGACTGATTTAGCGAAAAGCAGGCAAATTTTTTTCCCTCCTTTCTTTTAAGGTGGTAATGCACGCAGCTTTAAGGAGGAAGGAGTATGGAATTTTGCCTTCTTTGTAAATGATCCTGAGCGAACGCTTTTGGACCGACTCGATTTTGTCACTAAGTTCATTTGAAAGTTACGAATGCCAGACCGGACATGCATATTCCTATAACGGCCTGATAAAGGATAAGTAAACACGGAGGGAATGTATCTTAGGACAATTAAATTTGTTTGGTAGCTTAAAAATGGATAGTGAAACATTTGCTTGTTTAACAATGTTGGATACATGTGTTTCCCACTTAAGATCATTAGAAATTGTAACACCAAGAAGCTTAACATGTTTCATTAGCATTTCGCTTGGGATCGGATCGCAAAAAGCAGGAGTAGATTTCAAGAAGTTGATTGTCATTATCTGTGATTTAGTGGGATTTACTGTCATATTTAGATTCTTGGATTCATCCGAACATTGGGTTAGGATTTCAACGGGGTCACTTTTAATATTCCTATGACATACTTCAAGGATCAACAAGTCATCAACATATTTCCATCTTTGGGGGAATTCCTTGCCAATTTCGTTAATCATGACAAGAAATAATAGTGGTCCCAATAAGGTTCCTTGAGGTATTCCACAGTACCTAGGGAGGGGGTTAAAGAAGGTATTTTTGTATTTTACAACTTGTGATCTGTCTGAAAGGAACGATATAACAATATTTACTAGGAGTGGATCAATGTCAAAGTTATCATGTAGTAAACGAAATAGGATAGTGTGGAAAACTAAGTCAAACGCTTTTTGGAGATCGACTAAAACCAGGTTTAGCCAAACATTTGGTTTCTCTAGTTCACTTAGGATTGTGTGAATCAAGTGTACAAGGTAATGGGTGGTGGAGGTTTTTCTTAAATTACCAAACTGTCGGATGTCAATGCGTGGTATAATTTTAATTTTAAGCCAGTCACAAAGGAACCCCTCGTAAAGCTTAGAAAAAACTGGAGTGAGTGTAATAGGACGCAGGTTGGTTATAGTCAGACTGGAAGATTTCTTTGGGATGGGTGTTATAAAACCTAGTTTCCAGCAACTTGGGAATTTACCAGATTTTGTAATTTGGTTAAAAATATCAGATAAAGGTCCAGCAATTGTGTCTGAAAAGGTTTTAATCAAGTCAATTGGGATGTCTAATGGGCAAGTACTTGATTTTTTGAGCTTTTGGATTTTATTTATAATATCAGAGGGAGAAATTTGGAGGAAAGAGTTGGAGGGAGGAATAGTTTGACCTGAGCCAGTGAAAGGGGGGAGACTTTGTACTATGGACGCAAGATGCAGGTTCAAATCGTTGGCTATCTTGTAATGGGGCTCAGGGAGATGAAAATTAACTTCAACAGGGTTTTTTCCGCAAATCTCTTTAATTTTCCTGTACCATTCTTTGGGTTTGTTAGAATAAAAATCCTTAACCTTACTATTGTAATACCCAGAAGCTGCCTTTTTCAATTTTCTCTTCGGGAACTTTCTTAGATCATTAGCCTGTGTGATATGTCCTTGCTTGAACAAATTAATTTTTTTCCTTATTAGTTTTTTAAAAGTCGCAGTAATGTAGGGTTTATCGGTAGAGCATATTTTAATTTTTTTCACCGGAAAATGGGCTTCATAATTATTCTTCAATAAATTTTGGAGGGACAAAGCCTTGAAGTCGATATCATTTGTTTGGTACACAGGGGACCAATTTTCACTAGTGATCCAAGAGCCACAATTGTAGAGTCCTGAGTCAACTAGAGGTCTAAAGACGGTTTCAGTAATAGTAAAGGAATGTTTAACTGTAGCTAGTGGAGATAGGAGTAGGCTAAAGTGGTAACTACCTCCGAGAGGGGGAAGAATGGTGACGGGTCTGTAGAAATTTGACATATTGGTGCATATTAAATCAAAAGTAGAATTGTCTTTGGTAGTAGGGACTTTTACAATTTGTTTTAGACTAAAAGTATTACATGTAGACTCAAGTTTTAATTCATTTGCATCACCTAAGAGGAAAATTCCAGCATTTGGGTATTTAGATAGTACATAGTCGGCACTGCCATGCGATTTTTCAATAAAATTAATTTTTTCAGCCGCTCTCTGCCCAGGAGAGTAGTAAAAACAACACAGGACAATTAAATTGAAAGGACGTGGTAAGACTTTAGGTCGAACACAAACCCACAAAATTTCATCAAAGGGAGTGAGACAAGGAACCAATATTTCTGAAGGATAAAAATCATTGCGGACAAAGAAAAGAATTCCACCCCTTTTCTTACCCAGAGGGTGGGTTTCGGGTCTGAGTTTAATAAACTGGGTGAAATTATTCATTTTTAACATGTGTGTATTTTGAGCGTGTACTTCAGTAATAGCAATTATGTCTGATCTTTATATTTTAGAAAAGGAGTCTAATTCATTAAGTTTGTCAAAATTAGGACTTTCAGCGTTGCTTAACAAAAGTGTGGGAAATTTAAAACGACCTGCAAAGGTACCATTTTTACACTTTACTTTATTTAAATTACAAATGGGTACAGGGGGCATGTTGGGATTCTTAGCAGGGGCCAGGGACTCCCATTTTCCAGCTTCGCTCAGACCTTTAGCCTTAGCAAGGAGGCTGTTCCTGATATCGTTAAGTTTGGGAGGAAGATCAGACACAACACGAGCTCCGGACCCTTTAAGCTTCCCCACATGACGCATAATTAATTACACATCTTTGTCGTTGCTAAGGGAAAGAAAAACTGGTTTTAACGTCTCAGTTTTTGATGATCCTCGCCAAGTTGTAATGTTATTGCTTGTTTTAGACCCAAGTCTATACAAATTGTCAATTGTAATAGGGCTAGAAATTCCCAAAGTATCACAGATCCATGATTTCACGTTAAATTCCAGGGTTTGGTTACCCTTTTCGTTTCGTAGACCATGAATGATGAGGTTTTTTTCTGCTTTTTAAGTCAATTAGCAATAGTTCTTTCGACAGTAATTCGCAGGAAGCTTTATGAGCATTCAGTTGACTTTCGAGTTCACGAATCCTATTGCCACGTTCTATTCCATCCGATTTTATGACTTCAATATCAGCTTTCAAACTCACAAACTTCAGTGACAATTCGTTTTGGTTTGCCAAAATTATATCAAGTTTATCAAGTTTCATCAGCTTGGCATTAATGCTAACTTTAAAGTCCTCAAAATCCTTTTTGCTGACGCTCGCCATCATTAAATAAATCAGTAATTACGATCTAGTCAAAATCACCTTAGATCATTCCTTGCTATCAAGAATAATCTTATGCAAAAAACAGGTTTTGCACGGTTGACTTTAGCGAGATGCTAACACCTTGAATGAACAGCCAGAGAATAACAATTGTCTTACTGTATTAATGATTATATCCAAAAAAGCTGTTTGCAGTATGAACTCTCAAACAAAACTCTCTAACAATGCGTTAGACTATACAATCGCGAGATCGTATTAGGGTAATTTAAAACTGGATCCTATCCCCCTTATGTTCGGGAGCCGTCTTAATCACAAATGACTTAAGATAGAAAAAACATGCAAAGAAAACGAAACACTTCTTATCACTAAATTTAAAATTATTTTAGGCCTTATACCATGTTCAGATAGACCGATTATTTGTCAAAAATCGAAGATTTGGCAATAAAAGAGGCCGTTTTCTCGAACCATACGGTTGTTTATCTTGTACAAAAAAGTTCTAGCTGCTCGTCGGTTTTGAAGGAATTGGCTATTTAAAGAGTAAGAATTTTAAATGTCAGATCACATGAACAAGATTACTGGCTTGATAACCATTGTTTGGGTACAGTCTGGCCTCAGAATCTTGCCTAATCCCTCCACTTTCGGTATCTTAGCCATTGGCCTTTGAATCCTTATCCCAAACGCCGTGTAAACGAGTCAATTAGGCCTAAAGTCCAACAGAAAAAGTCCCCAAGAACAGTATGAAACGTAGCTTTGGATTTCTGTTCTTGTAACTCGACGCTCGAGCAAAAAAGTTGCATAAAACCTAGGTAAAATCTTTCTGAAAGCACCTATATAGAAAGCCTGTCATCCGAAAATGTACTGGAAGGCATATAAAAACCTTACTACTGACCTTCTGTTCAAAGGTAGAAAAATAAAACAATGATGCTTTATCCATGACATATAAAACCAATGACACAATTTCAAATGGAAGACTAAAGAATAGTTGCATTTTTGCTCAGCCATAGACCTTAGTCTATGCTTAAAGGAGCTGAGCTTGAAATGGTGTTATTGTTATATTTTTCAACTTCTGAGCCCTTAGACTTTGGCCCTTGAAGCCCCAAGGAAAACCGCCTTGTAAGCAAATTAACTCAGTCGAAACGCCAGCTTTGGAATTTACCATAGGTGCTAAAGTCTGTGTGGAATGTTTATGAAGACGCCTTATAAGCTAGCTAGTCACCCGAAAGGGAGGTTTAGACGCATGCTAAAGCCCCACTAATGACCATATGTTCAAAGGCGGAAAAACAATGGCATTTTCTTCGATGATAGATAAAAACAATGACGCTTTTCATATGAAAAATAAAAACGATGTTGCTTTTTTGATGATAATAAAATCAATGAACATTTCGTCAATGGCAAATAAAAATGATGATATGTCCAATGACAAGAAAAACAATGACAGTTTATCCAATGACAAGAAAAAACAATGACAATTATCCGATGACAAGAAAAATAATGACGTTTGTTCTGATTTCAGAAAAAAAATTCATTGACACGTTGTTCTATGACAGTCCTGGTAATGACAGAAGAATCTATGGAAAAAAAATGATGACCAAATTATTGTTACATGGTATATTGTCTGGATATTATTTTGGCTTCTTCAGGTGAAGTCGGCCGAAAGAAAAAAGCTTTTTGTTCATTGGATTAGACTTTTGCTTGAAAAAAGATCAATAAAATACATTTATTTTGCTTTTTGAGCCGTTAAAAGTACTAGTGGACATCAGAACAGAAAGAAAAACTAAATAGCACGGGTGACTTCACTAAAATGAAGTCGTAATGAAGATACAGTTTTACTTTGAAGTAAATACACATAGATTTGGGGGTTTCCTCATTGTACACAAAGGAACTTAAATGGCGAGTTCTTGTACAAACTATAATGTTAAACCCGTATACAATATAAAGTAATAAGTAATCAGTTAGTAATACAACAGTGTAAAAATCCTTTCCTTTCTCAAATTAGTTCTTATGGACATAGTCAACTTCTAAACTATTTGTCAAAGTCGAAATGAGTGGCCATCAACACGTTCCTTTGACCAACCCGTAAAATCACAACACCTCACCATTGATCATTGTAATAAGGATTAAGCGAAACAAATATTTGTTACCTTCTTTAGAACTCACAAATAACAGTATATTGCATCTTTTCCCCCAAGTTGCTTTGACATGAATGGCTTTTTTCTGATGATTTACAGCACCGGTTAAAATCCAGCAAAGTAATCTTACGTTCTCGTAAAGATATTCAGACACTGTATTGTCTACTGCTAGAATAAATAATAAATTCCATTAATTTTTTGTTTCAATTTAATTTTCAAATGTAACCCCGATTCTTATAAATACTTCATATTTTCAATTCAGGGGCGGATCCAAGCGCCTACTGCTGAACATGTGCGTAGATACAATGATGTGCGACAAAGATGTGTAATTAATTATGCGTCATGTGGGGAAGCTTAAAGGGTCCGGAGCTCGTGTTGTGTCTGATCTTCCTCCCAAACTTAACGATATCAGGAACAGCCTCCTTGCTAAGGCTAAAGGTCTGAGCGAAGCTGGAAAATGGGAGTCCCTGGCCCATGCTAAGAATCCCACCATGCCCCCTGTACCCATTTGTAACTTAAATAAAGTAAAGTGTAAAAATGGTACCTTTGCAGGTCGTTTTAAATTTCCCACACTTTTGTTAAGCAACGCTGAAAGTCTTAATTTTGACAAACTTAATGAATTAGACTCCTTTTCTAAAATATATAGATCAGACATAATTGCTATTACTGAAGTACACGCTCAAAATACACACATGTTAAAAATGAATAATTTCACCCAGTTTATTAAACTCAGACCCGAAACCCACCCTCTGAGTAAGGAAAGGGGTGGAATTCTTTTCTTTGTCCGCAATGATTTTTATCCTTCAGAAATATTGGTTCCTTGTCTCACTCCCTTTGATGAAATTTTGTGGGTTTGTGTTCGACCTAAAGTCTTACCACGTCCTTTCAATTTGATTGTCCTGTGTTGTTTTTACTACTCTCCTGGGCAGAGAGCGGCTGAAAAAATTAATTTTATTGAAAAATTGCATGGCAGTGCCGACTATGTACTATCTAAATACCCAAATGCTGGAATTTTCCTCTTAGGTGATGCAAATGAATTAAAACTTGAGTCTACATGTAATACTTTTATTCTAAAACAAATTGTAAAAGTCCCTACTACCAAAGACAATTCTACTCTTGATTTAATATGCACCAATATGTCAAATTTGTACAGACCCGTCACCATTCTTCCCCCTCTCGGAGGTAGTTACCACTTTAGCCTACTCCTATCTCCACTAGCTACAGTTAAACATTCCTTTACTATTACTGAAACCGTCTTTAGACCTCTAGTTGACTCAGGACTCTACAATTGTGGCTCTTGGATCACTAGTGAAAATTGGTCCCCTGTGTACCAAACAAATGATATCGACTTCAAGGCTTTGTCCCTCCAAAATTTATTGAAGAATAATTATGAAGCCCATTTTCCGGTGAAAAAAAATTAAAATATGCTCTACCGATAAACCCTACATTACTGCGACTTTTAAAAAACTAATAAGGAAAAAAATTAATTTTTTCAAGCAAGGACATATCACACAGGCTAATGATCTAAGAAAGTTCCCGAAGAGAAAATTGAAAAAGGCAGCTTCTGGGTATTACAATAGTAAGGTTAAGGATTTGTATTCTAACAAACCCAAATAATGGTACAGGAAAATTAAAGAGATTTGCGGAAAAAACCCTGTTGAAGTTAATTTTCATCTCCCTGAGCCCCATTACAAGATAGCCAACAATTTGAACCTGCATCTTGCGTCCATAGTACAAAGTCTCCCCCCTTTCACTGGCTCAGGTCAAACTATTCCTCCCTCCAACTCTTTCCCCCAAATTTCTCCCTCTGATATTATAAATAAAATCCAAAAGCTCAAAAAATCAAGTACTTGCCCATTAGACATCCCAATTGACTTGATTAAAGCCTTTTCAGACACAATTGCTGGACCTTTATCTGATATTTTTAACCAAATTACAAAATCTGGTAAATTCCAAAGTTGCTGGAAACTAGGTTTTATAACACCCATCCCAAAGAAATCTTCCAGTCTGACTATAACCAACCTGCGTCCTATTACACTCACTCCAGTTTTTTTCTAAGCTTTACGAAGGGTTCCTTTGTGACTGGCTTAAAATTAAAATTATACCACGCATTGACATCTGACAGTTTGGTAATTTAAGAACAACCTCCACCACCCATTACCTTGTACACTTGATTCACACGATCCTAAGTGAACTAGAGAAACCAAATGTTTGGCTAAACCTGGTTTTAGTCGATCTCCAAAAAGCGTTTGACTTAGTTGACCACACTATCCTAATTCGTTTACTACATGATAACTTTGACATTGACCCACTCTTAGTAAATATTGTTATATCGTTCCTTTCAGACAGATCACAAGTTTTAAAATACAAAAATACCTTCTCTAACCCCCTCCCTAGGTACTGTGGAATACCTCAAGAAACCTTATTGGGACCACTATTACTTCTTGTCATGATTAACGAAATTGGCAAGGAATTCCCCCAAAGATGGAAATATGTTGATGACTTGTCGATCCTTGAAGTATGTCATAGGAATATTAAAAGTGACCCCGTTGAAATCCTAACCCAATGTTCGGATGAATCGAAGAATCTAATTATGACAGTAAATCCCACTAAATCACAGATAATGACAATCAACTTCTTGAAATCTACTCCTGCTTTTTGCGATCCGATCCCAAGCGAAATGCTAGTGAAACATGTTAAGCTTCTTGGTGTTACAATTTCTAATGATCTTCAGTGGGAAACAAATGTATCCAACATTGTTAAACAAGCAAATGTTTCACTATCCATTTCTACTATCCATCCAGCTACTAAACAAATTTAATTGTCCTAAGATACATTCCCTCCGTGTTTACTTATCCTTTATCAGGCCGTTACTGGAATATGCATGTCCGGTCTGGCATTCGCAACTTTCAAATGAACTTAGTGACAAAATCGAGTCGGTCCAAAAGCGTTCGCTCAGGATCATTTACAAAGAAGGCGAAATTCCATACTCCTTCCTCCTTAAAGCTGCGCGCATTACCACCTTAAAAGAAAGGAGGGAAAAAATTTTGCCTGGTTTTCGCTAAATCAGTCATTTTCAATCCCCGTACTGAGGACTTACTCCCTGATTTTCACAATCCCATTAGACTCCGACTCCCCCGGTCAGCCTCCTTAGCAATCCCAACTTACTCTCCGATCCATGCTGTTACAGAAAGGTTTCGCAAAAGTTTTATACCCTTTATTCTGGGACACCTTAATAATAATTCGTGATTAATTGCCAAATTCCCCTTTTTTTCTATTGCCGTTTTTATTCTTTTTTTATTTACTGCAATGTTTTTGTAATTTAATTGTTAAGTTGCCCTTTATCTTTGATGATTTTGCTTTTTTAATCCCTTTTAATTTTAAGTGTTTGACTTAATGTACTATTTTGATATTTTTTTTCTTAGCTTTTAGTGACATATAAAGCGAATTCGGCTCTTTAGAGCTTGTGATAGCCTTTTGCAAATAAATATTATCTTATCTTATCTCTTATCTTATCAAACAAAAGGGAGCGGATCTATGGTTAGAAGTATGTCACCTGAACTCTGAAAAGTGGATGAAATACGATGACCATCATGAAGCTTAATAGTTATTAGTGAACTGCAGTGAAGATTATAATGATTATTTAAAATGTCTATTATTCCTTTTAAGTGACAACAGTTGAAAGTTCTTCTTTTTTCTTTTTTTTTTCTTTTTTTTGATGGGGTTTTGTCGAGATAAGTGATGATTTTTGCTGTTAGTATGGGTTATATTTTAATTTGTAGGGAAATATATATGTGTATGTATATATATATATATAGGTTTATATATATATGTGTATGTATGTGTAAATATATATATATATATATATATATATATATATATATATATATATATATATATATATATATATATATATATATATATATATATATATATATATATATATATATATATATATATATATATATATATATATATATATATATATATATATATATATATATATATATATTTGTTTCTTTTTTTTCTGGTCGTCATCATGGTTTGTTTAAAATTTAAATATGATCTAGCTGTAATAATCATGGTCTTTTTTTGTCTTTTGTTGTCTTCTCTTTCTTTGTCTGGTGTTACTAGGTCTAGTAAAAAAAATCAGGTTTCGAGGTCTTGTTTGTTCTCTGCCATTTTTTTACCCGATTTGCCTGATTAGTGTTGCGATGCCATTTCCATTTTTCCGTCGTGCCTGCCTGGGACATAAGGTAAAGATGAAATTTATATATAACACGTGAGTAGTGGGGAGTCTGGGGGAAGATTGGGGAGCCACCTGGGTGATCAGCTTAATCTAAAAAATATTTATTATGATTTTTCCCCTTTTGCTGTAGGTGTTTATGATGATCATTTAGCTAGCCTTCTTGCTACTGATTTTTTATTTGAAGGGGATTTAGGAACACCTTTAATTGATGGGAACTTAAGATCAGCAATTTTTAACTGCAGAGGTTTGGCTAGTAGCCACGAGTTTGTTTCGCAGTTACTTTGTAACCACAGGGTAAGTATCTTAGGCCTATGTGAAACGTTTTTAAGTCATGAAAATGCAGAATTCATGAATTGTGATGGATTTAAATTTATATCTAATAATAGGAAAAAGAGACAGGGTGGCGGAGTTAAACTTTTTGTTCGGGATGATATTCAATTTGTTGTGAAGAAGCAACTATCTAAGCATGACTAAGAGATGACTTTTGCGAGCCTTTGCATTGAGTGTGTGATTGATAATAGGAAAGTTCTTGTCTGTGTTGTTTATCGATCACCATCGGCTTCGTTACAAGAGTTTTTGCGAATTTATGAATGCTTCATTGAAGATGTGACTAATTTGAATTCTGAGCAAGTTCTGGTAATGGGGGATTTTAATATTAATTTATTGTTAGCTCAGACAAATAGACCGGGAATTTCTAATCATTTGCATGAAAAATCGCTTGAGTTTCTGTGCATGAACCTATCAAAATCACTTTTACCATCATGCAGGTCTGCTACCCGGGTTATGGAAGATACGGCTACTCTCATTGATAATATTTTTTCTACTATCCCTGTTACTCTTTCGCATATTATATTTACAGATGTTTCTGACCATTGTGTTGTAGTTGGCGATGTTGGAATTAATCACAGACCAAAATTTTCGGAGTTTAAACAAACTCGAAAAATTGATAAAGAAGGAATGAATAAATTGAGGAACCTTTTGTCTTTAAATGAATGGACTGCAATTCTAGAATGTGAATGCCCTGAGATTTGTACGGCTCTGTTTTTAAAATATTTCCGTGAGTGCTTGGATGAAGCATGTCCATCGAGGCGCATTAAAATAAAAAAATACACACTCCCTAAAAAACCATGGATCTCACGCTACACTCTATTTCAATAAAAAATAAGCTATTTAAAATATCTATGTCATTCCCATCTACTAAAAATAAACAAGAGTTTAACAAGTATAAAAATGTCCTGACACAGTTAATTCGGAAAGCAAAAGCTAGATATTTTGAAAAATCTTTTGTAGAAGCTCGTGGGGATCAAAAACACACTTGGAGACTTATTAACTCTCAGTTGGGAAGGTCTCAGAAATCTTCATTTCCCAATGAAATGTTACGTGGTGATGGTACTTTTTCTTCCGATGAACAGGAAATAGTGAACTTGCTCAATGCTCATTTTGTAAGCATCGGTAAAAAAACAGCTAATGCATCTCATGTTTCTCCAAATAATAATAATAATGATTTATTTAAAGATCACATGCCCCATCCCTCTGATAAAAGCATGTTCCTTTCCCCAGTCACTGAAATTGAACTAAAACACATCATATCTAAAATGAAGAACGGTTCATCTGAAGCCCTTGATGGATATTCGACTAATTTGGTCAAAGAAATATTCCCAGTTATATCACCAGTGTTATGCCACATTATTAATCTTATATTTGTAACTGGTGTCTATCCTTCAATATTTAAATCAGCAAGAAGTGTGGCCCTACATAAAGGTGATGACCCGAGGCTTCCTGCTAATTATCGTCCTATATCGATACTCTCTGCTTTTTCGAAGGTTGTAGAGCGAGCACTGTATAACAGAATTTATTCTTTTTTTGAGAAATTTGATTACATTTCTAAACTTCAGTTTGGGTTTAGAAAAGAGCACTGCACTGATCATCCTATGACTATTATTGTCCAACATATTAGTGATTGTCTTGACCATGACGAAACGCCTCCAACTATATTTTTAGACATACAGAAAGCTTTTGATTCCATTTCTCATCAAATTTTTTTGTATAAGCTTTCGAATGCTGGTATTCGTGGAAATTGTCTTAGGTTACTTGAATCGTATCTTCATGGGAGGCAGCAAATACTTATATATAATGATGTTAGATCTGATTCTTTACAGCAGTCAGATAAGGTTGGTGTTCCCCAGGGATCCGTATTAGGACCTCTGCTTTTCCTAGTTTACATTATTGATTTGTGCTCAGCTATTGGAGTTTCTTCTATAGACACTCAGTTTGCTGACGACACTGCAGCAACCGTTTCTGGTAAATCTCGTGAAGAGCTAGTGGTCACTTTAACATCCATATATAACATCCATATATATTGTCTACTTGGCTCTCTGATAATAGACTACTTCTGAACAGAAAGAAGACGAAGTTTATTATTTACAGCAGAACGGGTCACAAGTTTCCAGATGCAGAATCAGTTTCCCTTTCTGCGAATGAACCCAAGTCTGTTATTGAAAGGGTTGTATCGATAAGATATTTGGGAGTTGTGTTTGATGAGAATTTGTCATGGAAAGAGCAAATTAATCTGGTTAGAGCAAAGTCTGCCCGTGGAGTTGGTATAATGTGCAGACTGAAAAACCTTCTTCCATATTGCGCCCTTAAGTCCCTTTACTTTTCTCTTGTGTAATCCCATTTTGATTATGCATCTATTATTTTTTTGAACACTTTTAAAAGTAATGTTACCCCTTTACAGATTATCCAAAATAAAGCAGTTCGTATCCTTAAGCCTTTTCTGCCATCGCCATCAAATTTCCCCTTAAAATCCACAACAGAGACCCTTTTTTCACTTCATAATATTCTTCCTGTTCGGCAAAGTATCCAATTTTTAAGTGTTATGTTTAAGATTAAGCTTGAACGAGAAAAGCTCCCCAGATATTTTGCATCGATGGGTCTTATTTCTTCTCCTTCATCTTCACAAGTTGAAACCCGTGGTAAATATAATCTGCAGACTCCTAAGGTAGTTACAGAGAGGTCACGTTTTTGCCTGAGGTATTTGATTCCTCTACATTGGGAAAGATTGAAAAATGAGATTTATTTTAATGTAAGCATATATGCTATAAGACGGAAGTTGAAAAGAGTGCTGATTGAAAGTTATAAATCTAAATAATATGAAAAAATGTTTTTTTTTAAGTTATGTTTATCATTTTTTAAAGTTATTGGGTTGGTCTCTGGGGTTCGCCCATGAGGCCTCCAGATGTCTTATGACTCACTCGGTTTTAAGTTGTAAATTTAATTGTGTCTCATAATGGTGCGCGGAGGATGGAAATGGTATCGCACGGCACGGGATTTGTTTTTTGTTGCTTGTTTTTTGTTTTTTATTTATTTCTGCCAAGATTGGTTAGAGAACTATTTATTTTTAATTTTTGTGCAGATTTAGTGTTGCTTAAAGGTAGCTCAATTGCATTCGAGCTATACTCTCAGCCTTGAGTTACCTAATATTTTGTATATATTGGTTATATTAAAAGACCCTTGAATTACAAAGAACCTTGAATTATTGCTGAAATACTTAAATTCCTCCTTTTGAACCAATACTATTAGCAAAACATATTGAGAGCAAGGTACTCTCATGACGATTTTCCATAACGCACATGTTACATGTCAAATCAGCACCATTTGTGTTGTCACGAGGATTGAATGCAAGAAAAGTTGGAAAGCTTAGACAGCACAAATATTACACAGCATCAAGAAGTAGCGCTACCTATGCATACTTTATTCAGTTCTTTCATGGCTGTTAGATGGTATGTGTGACTTTGATTCTATTTCCCTTGAAGAATACATTCTAATCAGTTGATTCTTTTATGAAATTCATATTTTGTCAAGTCACGTTCAAAAAACAGCTTTTTTCTCTCTCTCTCTCTGAGTCCTTGGACTTTTGCCTGTGAATCCCCGACGAAACAGCTTATAAGAAAATCAAAACAAATTAAATGCCAGCAGATGAAGTCCTCAAGAATAGCTTTGACCTCAGCTTTGGAATTTGCCTTTGGCGCTAGAGCCTAAGTGGAATATTTATAAAAACGCCTTATAAGCTAGCTTATCACCTGCAAGGAGGGATGGTAGACGCATGCTAAAACCTCACTAATTAAAATATGTTCAATGACAGAAAAACAATGACACTTTGTCCAATGAGCAATCAATCGATGTTAAAAACCTAATTGATCTATTTTAAACTCTAGTATACCTCTTTTAAATTTACTGTAGTGTCTGTGTCAAACTGAATCTTGATAAATTCCCACTTCATATGTCATTAACTCGAAAAACAATTCCATTCATCTCTCTGAGACTGAATCTTGGTAAGTTGTTTTAAACTCTAATATACCACTTGTAAGTTTGTAATAGTGTATGTGTCTCACTGAATCCTAATAAATTCCCACTTCATGTGTCTTTAACTCTAAAAGGGATCCTATTCATCCCGCTCAGATTTCGACAAAAATCTAATCCACCTATTTCAGACTCTAGTATACCACTTATGGGTTGGAGGTAGTGTCGCTGTCTGAATGAATCTTGATAAATCCCCACTTCATATATTTCTAACTCTAATAACAATCCAATTCATATCTCTTTGACTTTGGCAAAAACTTAATACAGTTATTTCACACTCTAGTAAACCACTTGTGAGATGGTATAAGTAAATCTATCTCACTGAATCTTGATAAATTCCTACTTCATGTGTTTATAACCTTAAGAAAAATCCAATTCATTTCTCTCAAAAATTTTTCCAAAATCTATTTCACCTATTTCAGACTCTAGTATAACACATCTAAGTTGGTAGTAGCTTCTGTGTCTAACTGAAACTTGATAAATTCCTACTTCATATGTATGTAACTAAAAAAAAATAGTCCAATTAACCTCTCTCAGCCTTTGGTAAAAACCAAATTCACCTATTTCAGACTCTAGTATACCACTTGTGAGTTTGTACTAGTGTCTGTGCTTGACTAAATCATGATATTCCTACTTCATAAGTCTCTCACTCTAAGAAGAATCCAATTCATCTCTCTTTGACGTTGACGAAAACCTAATTCATCTATTTCAGACTCTAGTATACCACTTGAGAGTTGGTAGTAGTGTATGTGTCTGAATGAATCTTAGTAAATTCCCGCTTCATAAGCCTCTAACTCTAAGAAGAATCCAATTTATCCCTGTCAGACTTTGGCAAAAACCTAATTCATCTATTTCAGACTCTAGTATACCACTTGTGAGCTGGTACTAGTGTCTTTGTCTGACTGAATATTGATTGATTTTCAATTCACGAGTCTCTAAATAAAAAAAGAATCTGATTCACTTCTCTGAAACTTTGGTGAAAACCAAATTTACCAATTTGAGACTTTAGTATACCACTTGTGAGCTGGTAGCAGTGTCTGTGTCTGACTGAATCATATTAAATTCCCACTTCATATATCTCTAACTCTAAAAGGAATCCGATTCATTGCTCTCATACTTTGGCAAAAACTTAGTTCTCCTTTTTCAGGCTCTAGTATACCACTTGTGAGTTGGATGTAACCTGTGTTTCTGACTGAATCTTGATAAATTCCCACTTTGTTTGCCTCTAACTCTAAAAAAAATCCCATTCATCCCTCTTAAAGTTTGGCCAAATTTTAACTCACCTGTTTCAGACGCTAGTATACTACTAATAAGCTGGTGGTAGTGTATGTGTCTGACTGAAACTTGATAAATTCCTCCTTCATATGTCTCTAACTCTAGATGGAATCCAATTCATCCCTCTCAAACTTTGATAAAAAACAAATTCACCTATTTTAGACTTTATCATACATCTTGTGAGCTGGTATTAGTGTCTTTGATTGAATCTGGATGAATTCTCACTTCATATGTCTCTAACTCTAAAAATCAAACCGATTCATCGCTCTCAGAATTTGGTAAAAACCTAATTCACCTATTTCATACTCTAATATACCACTTAAGAGTGGTAGTAGTGTCTGTGGCTGACTGAAATTTATTAAATTCTAACTTCATATGTCTCTAACTCTAAAAAGAATCAAATTTATCGCTCTCAAACTTTGGCAAATGCCAAATTCACCTATTTTAGACTCTTGTATACCACTACTGAGCCGGTAGAAGTGTATATGTCTGACTGACTCTTGATATATTCCCACTTCATACGCCTCTAACTCTAAAAGCAATAGAATTCATCTCTGTCAAACTTTGGCAAAAACCTAACTAACCTATTTCAGACTCTATTATACCATTTATGAGGTGGTAGTACTGTCTGCGTCTGACTGAGTCTTGATAGATTCCCACTAAATCATTCTCGAACTCTAAAGAGAATCCGACTTATCTTTCTCAAACTTTGATAAAAGTAGTATAATAATTACCAATTCTGCCCCACCATTATCACCCCATCAATTTACATAATTTTCAGTCCAATTTACATCATTTTAACATCAAATATTGCACATTTTGAATATTTTCTATGCCTGAATTCAAAATAAAAACAGGCCCTTGGAAACCGAATTCTGTCTTATTTTTATACTTTTTCACACTGCAAACATAGTTTCTAGACCCCACCTAGATCACCCTATTAATTTACCCCCTTTTCAATTGAATTCACACCAATTTAAATTAAAATTCTCGAAATTTTTACAATTTCGCATCCTGAGATTTAAATTTGAAACGAGTCTTGTGAATAAGAATTTTAGATTAATTTAACAAAATATAGTTTACTAGCTGTTGGTTTGGCGCTTCATGCCACATCAACACGTAGTTGGTGGGGGCGCTTCGTTTCCCCCCTCCCAAGCCCCCCGCGTGCGTAAGTCGTTATGCACCATATTAGTTACGGGCCATTGTAGATGTGTCCCTGTGTCCCACCTGTGAATATATATATATATATATATATATATATATATATATATATATATATATATATATATATATATATATATATATATATATATATATATATATATATATATATGTTTTTAACTACCTAAAACTTACGAATATACAACATTCTTCGCTGTCCCATTGTCTGTGCATATACAAAGCCTTATATACTTATAATGAGGTCAAATGCAAACCCTCTTTTTACAAACAAACAAACATACATACATACAAATTATTTTTATATTATAGATAGACAGATAGATATACATATACATTGTAAATTAACTACATAAAACTTGCGAATATACAACATTCTTCGCTGTCCCATTGTCTGTGCATATAAATAGATTGTCAGGTTTTCCGACCCTCGAACATGGAATATGCAATTGTCCATGGGAAAAAGAATCTGTATTAAGATCTGTACCGTATGTTTCTCATGATTACTCTTGAGCTTTGTTGATGGTGATTGCAAATGCTAATCGAATTGAGAATTGCAATCTTTTAAATTGAAAAGGCAGATCCATTGGAATCATGGGAGTGCGAGGAATAAGAACAGCCTCACCCTCAAAAGGCCCCTGTCAAGATTGTTGCCTCTATTACGTTGTCCATTGTTTTTTTACGACAAGTCGCGTGCCATTGCAAGGCTTTGGTGGGTTAATATTTCGTAACAGTATTATTGGTACACCTTTGTTTAGTTGTAGCACGTGTGGTGGAAACCCTGGGAGATCCAGGGAATTTAAAAATTCAGATGGATAATTAATCGCTTCATTTGGTTCCAGAATTGTTTCGACTGACTTGTAAATTACTTCCTGGTCTCGAATCTTGGTCAAAATAATATTGCTGATTTTGTGGACGTCTTTATTCTTGGCTACCAAAATCGCTCGTTCACTGATTCATTTATGATTAATATAATTGGTTAGAATATTCGGAAATACCTTTTCAACCAATTCATTTTTGGACGTCACTAAATTACAGAATTCAGCCGGCAGTTGTATACGTCCTGAAATTGAGTCTACTGCGAGGTTTCTGTTTCCGATTGCCAGCAATTGATCTGAAAATCACAGTCATCGTTTTGGAATCGGACACGCATATTTATAGTTGATTTTAATGTCTTTACGTGTGCCCATTAATTAGAATTTTTCTGGCAAGCTTTCGTTTCATCAACAAAGGTTGAACTAGGTATTACAGGTAATGTTTGCCTGAAATCTCCCGCAAGCAATATTAATGTGCTGCCAAAGGGTTTCGAATTTCCTGGCAAATCTCGCAATGATTGCTCCAGAGCCTCGAGCGATTTTTGTGTGCCATTGTGCACTCGTCCCAAATAATAAGTTTGCATTGCTGCAATACTTTACCCATCCCGGATGATTTGGAAATATTGCACGTGAATATTGCACGTATGCAAATTCAGAGGCAATTTCAAAGCGGAATGAGCAGTTCTTCCACCGGGCAGCAACGTTGCGGCTACTCGGGTCGACGCAATTGCAAAAGCTATGTCATTTTCTGATCAATTTGATGCCAGAATCAATTTTATCACAAACGTTTTACCAGTACCTCCTGGTGCATTCAAACAGAAGATTTCTCCAACGATGTTATCTACACAATGCATTATCAATATATATAGAATGTAGCTGTTGGGATGGCGCTTCAAGCCACCCAAACACCTAGTTGGTGGGGGTGCTTCGTGCCCCCCCCCAAGCCCCCCCCGCACACGTAAGTCGTAACGCGTCATATTAGTTACGCGCCATTGTAGTTGTGTCACTGTGTACCACCTATGAATATAGATAGATTTATATATGTGTTTTGAACTACGTAAAACTTGCTAATATACAACATTCTTGGCTTTCCCATTGTCTGTGCAAGTACCTTATGTACTTATAATGACGTCATATGCAAACGCTCTTTTTACAAACAAACAAACATGCATACACACAACTAGTTTTTATATAGATAGATAGATAGATAGATAGATACAATACAAATTAACTGCGTAAAACTTGCGAATATACAACATTCCTCGCTGTCCAATTGTCGCTGCATATAAATAGATTGTCAGGTTTACCGACCCTCGAACATGCAACGTACAATTGTCCATGGGAAAAACAATCAGTATTAAGATCTATACTACATTTTTCCAATGATTGACCTTGAGCTTTGTTGATGGTGATTGCAAATGCTAATCGAATTGGGAATTTCAATCTTTTAAATTGAAAAGGCAGATCCGTTGGAATCATGGGAATGCGAGGAATAAGAACAGCCTCACCCTCAAAAGTCTCAGTCAAGATTGTGGCCTCTATTACGTTTTCCATTGTTTTTTTTTTACGGCAAGTCGCGTGCCATTGCAAAGCTGTTGATTTCATGGACGTCTATATTTTTGGGTGCAAGAATCGCTCTTTCACTTAGCCATTCATTATTTTTATAATTGTTTAAAATATTCGGAAATACTTTGTCAATCAATTCATTTTTGGATGTCACTAAATTACAAAATTCCGCAGGTAGTTGTATACGTCATGAAATTGAGTCTACTGGGAGCTTTCCGTTTCCAATTGCCAGCAATTGATCTGAAAATGTTTGACCAGAGTCATCGTTTTGCAATCGTACACACATATTTGTAGTTAATTTTAATGTTTTTACGTGTGCCCATAAATTAGAATTTTTCGGGCAAGCATTCATTTCGTTTGCAGGGGTTGATCTAGGTATTATAGGTAATGTTTGCCTGAAATCTCCCGCAAGCAATATTAATTTGCTGCCAAAGCGTTTCGAATTCCGTCGCAAATCTTTCAAACATTGATCCAGAGCTTCGAGCGATTTTTTGTGTGCCATTGTGCACTCGTCCCAAATAATAAGTTTCCATTGCTGCAATACTTTACCCATCCCAGATGATTTGGAAATATTGCACGTGGGAGTTTCTGTAGAATGCAAATTCAGAGGCAATTTCAAAGCGGAATGAGCAGTTCTTCCACCAGGCAGCAACGTTGCGGCTACTCCGGACGACGCAATTGCCAACGCTATATCATTTTTTGATCGAATTGATGCCAGAATCAGTTTTACCACAAACGTTTTACCATTACCTCCTGGCGCATCCAAAAAGAAAATTTCTCCAACGTTGTTATCGACACAATGCATTATCGTATCATAAATGTCTTTTTGTTCCGACGTTAACTTGGAAATGTTATTTTGTAAATACGACAATAGATAACTCGTACTGTAACTTTGTTCACGATCCAATTCTACACATGTCAAAACAGCAGCGGTACGATTAGGTGAAGGCATTCCCAAATCCTGAAGAGCCATACATACGCACAAATCTTCTATAATAACTAAAGTGTAGTTATAAATTTCTGATGTAAAATCAAAAGTCATATCTGACGTCTCTAACTGTTTTAGATTTCGATGGAGTATATCCTCGGACATTTCATATTTATATTTTTCCCATAACTCTGTAGGAGCTGATGGAGAGCAAGTTGTTAGTATGATGCCAAACAATGCACGAATTTGACTTGGAGTTGACGTTTCGCACGCGTTATTGATACAGTTATCCCAGTGTTGGTCATTCTCCAATAAATTCAGAGCTTGGCAGGCACTACGGTAAGTGTCATATATAGTACCGTTTACAGTTCTCAAATACTCAAAGGACGTCGGACTGGGTACATTCACCAAAAGCAGGCGTAGAAAGAAGCATTCATGTTGAATGCTTCTGTGAGGTGAACGGTGTAGAGTCTTCCTATTGTGGTATCTTTGAAGATGGTTGGTTGGCCGTCGACTGACTTACCCTGTTTTCGAAGTTCAAATACTTTATTTTTAGTATTCCACGTGTAATACGAAGGAACTTCGGTATACAGCATTTTTTTTGCAAAAGAATCATATTTGCATAGCGAAAAGAAAGCAGTTAACTTTGTATCCGGTGGATTCAGGGCTCTTTGTTGCAAGTTATTTTCCGAGAAATAAACACGTTGATCATTCTGTAAATGTACCGCTAAGTGAACAACAGCTGGACTACGTTCATGTATCGGAAATGAAAGAATTTACCAAACAGCTTCATTACTGCTTATGTATCTTCCAGCCTGATATTGTACAATTTCGTCGATATCTTTGATTTCGGACTGCAAGCCAAAAACTGCCATGTCACTGCCTTTGTTGAATTTACATATGTATTTGATTGCCTTTACGGAGTTACAGTATTCAACGTTTATGTGTGCATTATGTAAATGCATGGCCTTTGGCCATGCATGGTGAATTTTCGTTCAATGCACCGCAAGGTCCATGTATCATATTTTTTACAACAATATCATATAGCCCCTTATCGACATTTTCATCATGTATTTCAGCGGAAATCACATCATCAATTTCGTTAGAAGTAATTTTATTATGTAGCCAGATTTGTATATGCGCGTGTGGCAAACCACGTTTTTGAAATTCCACTGAGTACATCCAGCATCGCACTGACCCAAACACTTCAAGTATTACTATGTAGTTTATCAGTGATTTCAACATTTGCCGGAAGACACGGGCCGTAATGTCATGTCTATGAACCGTCCATTGTCCTTAAAGTAAAAGCTGCTTTATCTCGTCCCAAGATTGAGTACATGTAAATGTAATAAATAAATCTGGACGACCATAGAGACGAACATACGCAATAGCATCTTGAGCATATTCATGCATATGACGGGGACTGCCAGCATATGACGAAGGTAAAATCGTTAGTCTTCCAACGTTTGTGGTATTACCGTCATTTACAACTGCATCTCGCAAATGAATGTATTGTTCAGAGCGGAGCTTGGTCTGATTCAGGCGGATATATAGCAAACGTTCTGATTCAATTTTTGCATACATATCAACGACATATTGGTGAAACAATTGACGGCATTTTAAAATATAATTTTCTTCATCCTGCCGAATCATTAGTCTATAGGAATAATAATGCATTGCCCTGCATTTCTTATTCATTTCTTTGTTAGTGGCTGGATTCATCAATTTAATATTAAAGTGATAGCCGTCGGCTCCATCCCAAAAAAATGACAGGATATTGTAGGGCATCGTAGCATCGATGAGTTTCAGCAATTCTTACCAACTGAGCGTTTCGCTTATGAAGAATAATATCTCGAGGTAAAAACTGATCACCGACCATAACGATTGCCACTTCGTCGATAGTTGGAACATTGTATCTACGCACATGTTGGCCAGGAGGGGTTTTGTCAGCGGAAATAACAATTTTATGCGTATCAGTAGGCATCAAATCGATGGCTGTTTTGAACAGACGCACTAAATTATTATTTTTGTGGAAAAGATGTTGCAATTGGGAAACGATTGTCCTTTCAACGTTGGGAGAAATTTCGCAACGTGCATTCAATTCAGAATTTCTATCACTGATGAAGTACAATTGTAAAAATTTATGATTCTCGCCTGAGAATGGTAGAAGGGACCCTGCTCTATGATAAATTTGCCCTTTTACTTTGAAAGTTGACATAAATTGATCTGGATTTTCGATTTGGGCTCCAAACGACGTCATTTGGAAACATGAGTTGTATTTTCTGATTTTTGACAAAAAACACTTAGATTCTGACGTAGTTCCAGTATGGAAAGTCTTCAATGGCTCTGGTGGTGCAGCCAATAGAGGAAGTTTAACTTTTCCTGAGGCGCAACACATTCCCATTGTTTCACCATTGAATTTCAAGGCCTTGCAATAGGGACAAATTTTAGACATTGTCCCGATTTGAACACATCTACTCAAGCTATAATCATCGACTGGGTTGTACCTGAATGCCAGGCAATAACTTTCAGGTTGCTCTGATTCCTCGGCACGCTTTCTTTTCTTACTTTCTCTATCAGCAGCAAGCCTGATTTCTTGCTGTTCTTGTGATTCCTCGGCACGCTTTCTTTTCTTACTTTCTCTATCAGCAGCAAGCCTGATTTCTTGCTGTTCTTGTAATTCCTCGGCACGCCTTCTTTTTTCACTTTCTCTTTTAGCAGCAAGTCTGCTTCCGCGTTGCTCTGGTAGTTCCTCGGCACGCTTTCTGTTCTTTCTTTCTCTATCAGCCTCAAGCCTGTTTCCTTGCTGTTCTTTTGATTCCTCGGCACGCTTTCTGTTCTTTCTTTCTCTATCAGCCTCAAGCCTGTTTCCTTGCTGTTCTTTTGATTCCTCGGCACGCCTTATTTTTTCACTTTCTCTTTTAGCAGCAAGTCTGCTTGAAGGGACCCTGCTTTATGATAAATTTGCCCTTTTACTTTGAAAGTAGGCATAAATTGATCTGGATTTTCGATTTGGGCACCAAACGACGTCATTTGGAAACATGAGTTAACAAATTAATTAGGACAAATTTTAGACATAGTCCCAATTTGAACACATCTACTATAATCATCGACTGTGCTGTACCTGAATGCCAGGCGATAATTTTCAGGTTGCTCTTGTGATTCCTCGGCACGCTTTCTTTTCTTACTTTCTCTATCAGCCGCAAGCCTGTTTTCTTGCTGTTCTTGTGATTCCTCGGCACGCCTTCTTTTTTTACTATCTCTTTCAGCAGCAAGTCTGGTTTCGCGTTGCTCTGGTTGTTCCTCGACACGCCTTCGTTGACGTAAATTGCACATTCCTAATCTGGCCCTTACTTTTTGAACCGCAAGCCTGGTTTTGCTTTTTGGTAACATTCTATCTTTTTCAATGTTTTTCAATTTGTCAGTGTTCATTCTAACATTGACTGTTAGAAAAATTTTTACGTGCCAAGCATGCTAAAACTCAACAATTTATAATAAACCTCAAAATTATAAATATCTGTTATAAGATTTTCGAATTACTTTAATCTATTGTCAAAATATATAGAAATATTTATGTAATTCCCAGTTTCTACATTTTTAGTTTCAGTTTGCGCTTTGGTAAATTGTTGAGCTTTAGCATGCTTGGCACGTAAAGATTTTTCCAACTGTCAATGTTAGAATTAACATTGACAAATTGAAAAGCATTGAAAAAGACAGAATGCTACCAAAAAGCAAAACCAGGCTTGCGGTTCAAAGAGAAAGTAAAAAAAGAAGGTGTGTCGAGGAATCACCAGAGCAACGCGTAGCCAGACTATGTGTGTTTGTTTGTCATATGACGCATATGACGTCTGAAAAATAAAGAAGAAAAAGAAAAGTAAAAAAAAAGAAAAAAGGTAAAAAACTAAATAGAAAAAAAAACTAAAAAAAAACTAAAAAATAAAAAAAATAAAAAATAAATAAAAATTAAAAAAAAACTAAAAAAAAAACCTATAAAAAAGGAAAAAATTAAAAATAAAAAAAGCTAAAAAAACTAAAAAAAGCTAAAGAACTAAAAAAAAGAAAAAACTAAAATAACTGGGAATTGCACAAATATTTCAATATATTTTGACAATAGATTAA